>NW_024868316.1:291083-310106 GCF_013358625.1 Macadamia integrifolia | reverse complement strand
AAAAAAAAAAAAAAAAAAAGAAGATGAATTAAGACATAGAAAAAGAAAATTCTCCACGGCAGTGTGGGGAAACTTCTCTGCACCTGTCACATTTGGATTGGGATCCTCTTCAACGATTCTCCTTTCAACTATGTGAACATGAGTTGCATGTCAATGAGATGTTGAGCTGCATGTCTATGTCTAGTAAAAGGGAAGTTGGAGGTTCTCCTTTCAACTAAACACAGGTACACATGTTGAGTTGCATGCCAACTAGTTGTTGGGCTGCATGTCTGTGTCTAGTAAGTGGAGGTAATCCGGATCCCTCACATCTTGACTATTTGGAATGTGCACCAAACACTTTCCCAGTCCTCTTTGAAAATGTAATGTGGGCCTATTGACCAAACTATTTTAACACTTTCCCGGTCCTCTTTGAAAATGTATTCAATGCTGTGATTGGTATGACATGATAGATTTCCTCCTCTCCCTCCCCTTCCCCACAGCGCGGCGGCATGGTGGCATGGGGAATCTTCTCCTTGAAGAAATGTAATTAAGATTGCCTTAGGATCTAGACTTTTGACATTCTAACCTTGTAGGCTTGTACAGCTAAGGGCTAAGCGTAAAATAACCAGTCACCTTATCCCAACTACTTTGGACAACTAATACTATATACATCTTGTTCTGGCATCAGGTTCCAGGCTAAAAGTATTTGGTAAGCAGGTTACCAACCTAAGCAACTCCTCATATATCATAGATGAGTTTGGACCATAAGGGGATCCTCATGTGCCTTTTCCTTCTTGTCTTTCCCCAACCTTGCTTAAATTAGCCCCACATTGGGATTCCCTAGAAAACCTTGCTTAAATTAGCCCCACATTGGGATTCCCTAGAATTCCTTCACCATATGCACTTGGGACAATTATAATATGAAATAACAAGAAATTTAGTTTTAAATTGCAAATGGGTTTAGTGTGTAATTAATTCCTTATCTCCATGCCATTCAGTGAAAGACAACGCATTGTTTCATAGAAGAAAACCCCATTGTAGATTACCTGGCAAAGTCAGGAGCTCAGTTTGGTGTCTCTTCTTTTTCCTAAGGCTTTCCTCGCTCTATCGAGGATGAGCTTCGGGTTGATGCTTTTCTACTAATGCTCTTAAGTGGATAGTCTTGGATTTCCTTCCCCTATTGATGGCAATGCCGAATGTGGGGATAGGTTTCTTTCCTCATTTCTTTTTTGTTCTATGTTTCTGGTGCCTATTTTGACCTAAATTGTATTTTCTTTCCCTTTTTCTTTTTAATGTACAAGATTCTTTTATCTAAAAAAAAAAGTGTGTAATTAATTAATTTACATTATATAGACAACATGAACCCTAGTATATAGTATATATTTAGGTATAACCACACCTTATGTATCTTAATGATTGGTAATCATTGCCTGTATAAAATAATGATGATGACACCAAGGCTATCCTCACAGGCTCAACCAGTGGATTTATCAGTGTAAGATATGGAAAGGATAAACGAAATAAACATATCAATTAGAAGTTTGCTTATGTGGTTGCCAGAATATAAGAAATTCAATGATAGGGTACAAAGGGAAAAAGTTGGTGTTAAGGCAAGTATATTAGCGAGAGGAGACAAATTTCTACTGAACTCTGCTAACAAACTTAAGAGATTCGTGTCCTGCTTATTATGCCTCATTACTCACATACACAATTAATTGGAACCTTTGGCTCATAGTGCAGAGGTGATGGAGACCACGTACCCTCCTATTAAACTTTCATGGTATAGGAGACCCAAAAAATAAAACAGATAACAAATCCAGGTTTAAAATTTTAGAGTGAGTTTGTGGTAAAAGTAAATGTGCTTTGAGTGAATTTCTCCAGGAAAGTGATCTCAAAGCTCGTAAAAGAGTAGTTACAATTTTATTTTATTTAAGGCAAAAGAATCTTCCTTAGTTGGGTTTGAGTCTAGACATAGAGGGAATGCGAAATTACACCCATATCCCTATGAAATTTAAAAATCTCATTCTTTGTTGATGCCCAATCATTCTTGTTTCAAGGTTGGTCTATACTCTATACTATCTATCTATATAAAGGTAGTAATGTCCATTAATTGCTATTATTGACAATTACGTAAAAAAAAGAGCAGACAAGACTGGCAAGAGGGATATAGGAGCTTTCGAGGAGATCTTCGATGACCGGTATAGATCCAAGTATAGTTATTATATGGTTGTTTGATCCTATGGAAATATGTCTATAGTTCTTTAGCATCAATTATCATCAACTACATATAGATGTATTAGCTATGTATTATTCTCCACTCCTGTCTTATTATAATTGGGGGAAAGTGCACATGTAGGGTATAGACAAAGTGATATGATTGAGGAGTGATTAGTGAATGCCTCATACTATTTATGCTTCCAAGATTGGGAAACTTAACTCATCCATAACATTTATTTGCGGATGTAAAACTATACTCTTTTCTAGTTTCTCTTTGTAATGCGAGGCTTGTTCCGCTTATTTTTTAGGGACTGCTCTCCTTTCCTTAGGCTCGTATAATAGGGCGAATGACCGCTTCTCTTGTTTTTTCTTTCTAATACAATTTTTCTTTACCTTTATAAAAAAATGAAGATATGATTGAGGAGGGAATGGAAAGAGAGAAACACAAGCATCCAGTTCTCCAACCTAAAATGAAAGGACGTGATATAAATTAAGGAAGAAAAAATACTTTACATTCCTTACATCATTTTCTTGCATAAATAGTGGTTTTCATTATCAGCTTTATGCTTTTTCTTTTTCACTTTCTATCAAACTGTATAACTAAATATTTTCAATTATTATTCATCAAAAAAAAAAAAAATTGCAATTATTATTAGATGATACTTAGGTTACGTTTAGAAAAATTGCATGTAGGATACCCAATGTTTGGAATTTTATGTTTTGAGTACCTCACATTTCATGTGTATTGTGTTTGAAGTATATTTCTAATTTTGCCCATCCTTTATCTCCCTCCTTCCCTTGCTTGTCTGCAACCTTCTATAAGCCAAAACAAAAGGAGTTATTCGATTGAATTTGACTATGAAAGTTGACATGTGGCTAATTTAAAATATGTTCTCTACCTAATGGTTAGAATGAAAATATCATTTATCCACATGATAGAATAGATACCTTGTAAATTTGAGAAAAATAACTTACCTTAATAATAATAATAATAATAATAATAATAATAATAATAATAATAACCATAATAATAATAAAAAAGTAGATATGATTGAGGAGGGAATGGGAAGAGAGAAACAAAAGCATCCAGTTCTCCAACCTAAAATGAAAACAAGTGATATAAATTAAGGAAGAAAAAATACTTTACATTCCTTACATCATTGTCTTGCATAAATAGTGGGTTTCATTATCAGCTTTATGCCTTTTCTTTTTCACTTCCTATCAAACTGTATACCTAACTATTTTCAATTATTATTCATCGGAAAAAAAATTAATTATTTGCAATTATTGTTAGATGATACTTAGGTTACGTTTAGAAAAACTGCATGTAGGATACCCAATGTTTGGGATTTTATGTTTTGAGTATCTCACATTTCATGTATATTGTGTTTGAATTATGTTATTTCTAATTTTTCCCATCCCCTATCTCCTTTTTTTGCTTGTCTGCAACCTTCTGTATGCCAAAACAAAAAGAGTTACTGGATTGAATTTGACCATGAAATTTGACATGTGACTAATCTAAAATGTGTTCTCTACCCAATGGTTAGAATGAAAATATCATTTGTCCACATGATAGAATAGATACCTTGTAGATTTGAAAAAAATAACCTGCCTTTAATAATAATAATACTAATTTATCATAAAAAAAATGGATATTTTGGCAATTTTTGAAACTCGTCGTGGATTAAAATTGTACACCCTTACCTATAAAAAGGATGTGGAGAGAGGGGATCTTCTAAAATGAATGGAAAATGAAGTGGGATTTTCTATTACATGAACCCATTAAGTCACTGCCTTATTGTTACATTTCGATCCTTAGATAGTTTATCACAACAGAATTGAACAAGCATTTAATGTTTCCTCATTACTTTCCTTATTCATAATGGGTTCCATCCTCTCATGTGTCTTACTGCCTAAGATGTTCAAACCCTGAGGAGATGAAACTTGAGATATATAAGATCCAGAGTCCAGACCTTTGTTAGCAAAAGCATATTTAAAATAATAGTTTTTTTTTTTTTTTTTTATCATGTTAAATACATTTTATCATTTTTGAATAATACAAGAAAAAGGCCAAATAAGCAAAAAAAAATTTTTTGGGTGGGGGGGGGTGTTGGGGGGAGGCATTTTAATACCTGGGACTTGTTGAACACACTGGTTACTTAAGTAACCATCTCTCTCTCTTCCCGATTGACTTGATTCTTTCGTAGACGTAAAGTTAACTTGAAAGGTTACATTTTTTATGATATCATTTTCAACTCATACTATATGCACATACCCCGAAATTGAGCTACAAATTGATGCATTTGTTGAAAAAGGTTTCTAAAATGATGATTCCTAGCTCCAATTGAACATGCAGCGTTCCGAGAATGTGTTGGCTGCGTTGAAATAATGAAAGACACTATAGCTAAGCCACATTGCTCAATAGGATTTTGGACTTTTTTTTATATGAATTTGGAATTGATGTTGAATGGTCTGTCTTGGAATTTATAATGGGTTGTGAAATATATATGCATTAATATTGGATGTATGTTATAGTTGTTTTGAACATTAGGTCTAGGTATTCAAGTAATAATTTCTCAATGTGTGTATATATATATATATATATATAATTCACATGTTTATGACTAGTAGTATCTTTTTTCTTTTTTTTGGATTAATGAAAATATATTACAAGAAGAAATGAGAAGCAAATAGAACGCAAGTTAAAAATGCTAACCAAGGGTAAGGCCTTAACTAGACAAAACCACATAGGGGAATTTACTATCACTTCCCTATTCTTAAGCCTATATTTACTAAAACTCTCCTAGCTTGAACTTTTTTTTCCTGATACTCCCCTATATTTGAGCTCTTACATCTTCTTCTCCTTTGCTATTTTTAAATACCCAAGTTACCCATCTTTTTCACGTGATGACATGTTCACCTGATTTCTTTTCCCTTTTTATTATTTTTCTCTCTCCTCCTCCATTTTCTTCTTCTTCTTCTACGAACATCACAGAAGGCAACCCCGCACCTGCTGTTGGTGGAATATTACCCTCTGATATTCAAGGAGAACTAGGCTTGGAGGTGTTGAAATCAATCCTATGTCTTTTGTAGTTCTTTCGTCAAGTATGGATCAAAAGTTCAATTGAAGACTAAGGGGTTTGTTGTTTCTGTGTCTAGAAACAACAGAAATGGGTTTTTTCGTTTCTGTGTTAAGAAACGAATTTTGGAATTGAAAAAAGGTGTCTGCTTTTTTTGTTTTCCAAAACGTTTTCAACAATTTAGTCTGGTTCAAGACACGAGTGAAGGCACAATGTTGTAGGTACGCAACTCATGAGTGAAGGCACGATGACATTGGACTTACATGTATGCTTTGTGGAAATGAGCTTCAAAAGGATGAACGCAATCCAAAAGGACCAAAACTGTGAGCTTTGCACAACAAGGTTGGAATCGTCGCTTCTAGATAGCAAGAAATTTCAACAATGGGTTGGGGTTGGGGTTGGTCGAGTGATATATCAGATTTTTCACCATTTTTGTCCCTTCCACTTGTTTCTAGAAACAGAAAAACAGGTTTGACTTGTTTCTCTATTCCTGTTTCTAGACACAGAAATAGGCATAGATTTCTATTTCTGTTTCAAAAAATAAGTGAAATAAAACAGAAAAATCAAACGATGTTTGAGGTGTTTTTCCATTTCTAAACACAAAAACAGAAAACATGTTCTAGAAACAAAATCAAAGGGACCCTAAGTGCAAAGTTTTGTCTATTGATTCTCAGTTTTGTAGCAGTTGATTTGAGTTTTGCCATACCCTAAAACCCCTTTTGTACCCATCTTTCTCTCTCATCTTGCCTTTGAACTTTTGATTAAATTTTTTGAATATTGTTCTTAAACAACAAAGTGGTTGTATTTTGGTTACAGCCACAAAAAAAGGGTTGTAGAAGCGAGGGATGGGACTGAAGGGGTTTGCAGCAGATGGGTTTGGGCAGGAAAACAGGGGGTGGGGCATTAAATCCCAATCTAGTGGAGGAAATAGAATAAGGAGAGAGAAGGAGCATCAAACCAAAGAGGGGGAGACAATTTCGTCCAGGAAAGTATGATTTAGTAGTGCAGGAGCACTTGATCATGTTCTCAACATAAAGTCAAACGCCCTCAACAGCTGGACATGCGCCCTTAACTCCATCCAGCGAACTTAAACAAAGCATTATGGCCCAAACATTATTTACCCAAAAAAAAAAAAAAAAACATTAAAAAATCTTATTATTGCAAATGGGTTAATTTTTTTTTTTTCAAGGACGAGTATTCAGGCTTTCCCCTGATTAGTCCCGCAAGCTCAGACCCCACAGCCACTTCTTCAACCCTTTTAATATTTGTAGGTTCATAATCTTCATCTCTTCTATATAAAGAGGAGCTGGATGTTCCTGGTTGCAACTTACTGTGAGAGAGAGAGAGAGAGAGAGAGAGATGGGTTTTGATTCTTGTGAAGGAGAGACTCAGATCCCATGTATAGAACTTCCAAAGGAGCTGTTGGAATCGAAAGTAGGGAGTGAAGAATGGAAAGAGTTGTGTAGAAAAGTGAGAGAAGCAGGTGAAGAGTACGGTTGCTTTATGGTGTCGGGGCATGATGGGGTCCCTGCAGAACTACGTGAAGAGATGTTCATGGCCATGAAGGATTTGTTTGATCTTCCTGTTGAGACCAAAATGAAGAACACAAGTCCCCAACCATACCGTGGATACGTTGGGAATATAGATGTGATTCCTCTGTATGAGAGTTTAGGCGTCGAGGACGCCCCCTGCCTCGACTCAGCTGAGACTTTTACAGAACGCATGTGGCCTCATGGCAATCCAGCTTTCTGGTGAGTCACAACTTTCTTTTCAGTTTAACACCTTTATGCCTTCTGCACCAAATTTGTATTTCAAACCAACATAATCCCTTTTTCGCTGTTACTCTATAAGAATGAGACCTAATAACCAACCTTTTGTTGTGGGGTTCTACTTAGAAAGTGTAATAATTATCCCTCATTGAAAGTGAGCAGCCTGATATGGGACTTAAAGGTATTGGGTACCCTCTGAGATGAGTTCTACCCAAGTCCCTAATAAGAAGAGAGTGCTTAAGCAACTATAAGTTCCACATCGGGCTACTCATTTCCAATGGGAATATAAATTCTACCTTCCAATTATCTCACGCGAGATGTGAGTAGCCCGTAGCCCGATGCGAAGACTCTGAGATGTGAGTAATCCGATGTGAAGGCTTATAAGGATTTGGAGAGTCTCGATGGTTCTCGTAACGAGGACCTGATCCACACTTGGAATCAACTTGTTTTCTCTCTTCTTACAATAGGTTTTCACATTAAATGGATTCTATATGGAGATCAGGCAGGAGAATCACCGGATTCAAACTCGAACTTGGGCACCCTCTCTTTAGCGAGCTTTTAAGGATGAGTTCTACCGAATCCCAACACTCTCTATTAGAACTAACAAAATGTGCTAATATTTGGGACTTGTTAATAGCCAAACTATGAACAACTTGAGCCGAAAGATAAAGGAGCTGGAGATACTGATAATGAGAATGATATATGAGAGCTACAATGTGCCAACAAACTTGGATGCACTTGCGGAAAAAACCCACAGTGTCTTCCGTATGATACAATATAAGCCACCGCCGGCAAACGAAGAGACCGGGGTTGGCCTAATAGCCCACACCGATAAGAGCTTTGTAACAGTTGTGTGCCAAAACCAAGTGAAGGGCTTAGAGTTACTCACCAAACAAGGCCATTGGATCCAATTCTCACCCCTGGAAGGTTCTTTCTTTGTCTTCGTTGGAGAGATGTTCAAGGTACATATCACCACTATACTCATTATATTTTATTTTTTATTTTTTGCTAACGATGGGTATCCAGGCGATTAGTCCTGCTAGTCATATCGGGTCATATTGAGGTTGAATGAGAACCATTCAATTTTCATTGAAAGTAGTGAAGAACACTAAACACCTATGTGAGTGGCCCAAGGTGTGCTTAGTGGGAGTCAAACTTAGGACATCCGTGTTTGCCACTCGTACCAAGTTCGGTGAAAACATCCTCTGCAGTGGATGTGGCGGTGTGGCGAGCATCCAATGGCCAGAATGATATCGGAGTGCATGCCGATGTCATTACGGCCGTCCAATGCTCATTGCACCACCGCACCCGCGACAGACAATCATTACTCTCAAGTTCGTTGCTTACCTACTGTGCAACCCTTTGATTAATTAATAATAGTAAATTGATCAATAATGGAGGTGTCTCTATGTATTTATAGGTGTGGAGCAATGGGAGACTTCATGCAGTGAAACACAGGGTGGTGATGAGGGGAGATAGGGAGAGGTATTCGATCGCAATGTTTGCAATACCAAAGGATGAGGAAGGGCAGATTGAGGTGGCGCATCAGCTAGTGGACGACGATCACCCTCCTCTCTTTCGATCCTTCAACAACCACGATTATTTCAACTATTACGTCTCCAATGTCAACTTAGAAAACACCCTCGAGATCTATGCTGGCATTTGATCCAATCTATCTCCTTAACTTGTGATGACTTTGCGTCTGACCTCATTTTCTCAGTATCATGAATAATAAATAATATTTTGTTGTGAATACTCTCTCTCTCTCTCTCTCTCTCTCTCTCTCTCTCTCTCTCTCTCTCTCTATATATATATATATATATCTCCAATGAATTTATGAAGTTCAGTTATTCATTTTGTTTTGTGTGTGTCGCCCATCAAGATGCAATAAAAGTCAACTAAGCCCTGGATCTGAGGTGATTCTAATTGTTGAAATCTAAGCCACCTTGCATTCTCAGCCCGGTTCAATCTAAAACCTTAAAGGCCATGTTTGTTTGATGAAACAAAGTGGAAAAAAGAGAAATGGTGAAAAGCTTGAACTTATTTTCTACAAATTATTACAAATATAAATGTTTAAATAAATGGGGTCAGAAACTTATCCAACAAGGTCATTTAATACAACAATTATTGTATGTTAATATGATAATTAAGTTTTTTTTCATCTCATTCACTTCCGAAAGTCTTACCATGCATCTACCAATTTTGATAAGACTTCATGAAAAAATTATTTTGCCTCTCTCTCTCTCTCTCTCCTATTTCCTTTTTTTTTTTTTGAAAAATGTTCTTTGAACTTATGGGTTAAATGAAATCTCTAACATTTCCTCATGCCAAGGCTTATTGGTTGTTAGATCACTCTCACTGCATCTTAGCCATTCAATCCATCTATTATTATAACCTCCCTCTACACCGTCGTTGCGTGCACTTCACTCTCTCCATACACCATTTTCACCAAGCAACACTAACCACATATGGAGGGAAAATCCTAGGTGGCAGGAGAGTCATCGCCACAATATCGCCCTACCTATGCCCAAATTTGACACCCCCACACCTTGAAAGTCCTAATTGGCTCTCCAGACTCTTCTCTCCGGCTGCCAACACTGTCCAAATTCGCCACTCTCACACCCTAAAAGCACTAATATCATCTGCACTATCTACGCTATTAACAGATTAACATTGAGATGACATACCAAAGGATAATATCACTTACAAACCTTTGAGCCGTTGATTTTTTGTTGACACCCTTCTCCATCTTTTGTTATAGTAAAAAGGAATTCAAATTCAAGGACTGGGAATCTAGCCTCTCTCGGACTTGGATCCTATGTGGACAGGGCATCTGGCTTGTATTCAACGCTTAGAAACATCTTGAGCTGCGTGTGACCACCTTGGACTCCGTGCCTGATCGTTCCTGACCATTGAATGCTTGTCAGACGCCCTATTGCGCCACAGAGGAATTCAATCCCTTTCCCGCGTGACATATATATATATATATATATTCTTTTTATTATAATTTTTTTTTTTTTAATTTAATTTGATACGTGACTAATATAGAATGTGTTCTCCATGTAACAGTGTAATCGCCCCATCATCTATCCAATCATCTTTCCATGTAGCCATACTGGAAACCAGACAATAATGGGCTGGCCGGCATATATAAAGGTTTGCACCCTCTCAGGCATGTATATATAGGTAGCCCAGATGCTTAAAAAAGTGAAAGATCCAGATACTAATATTTGAACCGATTGAACGGTTGCGATCGATGAGGAGACTGTTTGTTCAAAGGAGTATGATTTGCTCTATATGATGAAGGAACACATGATCAAAAGCCACCTAACAGCTGGCCGTGGCTTTGGCGTCCCTGAAGGGCCTGAACTCCATTCAAAGAATTAAATGAAAACACTTATAGTGTTCAGATACGTTACATTTTCTTTTGTAACATGCTATACTATGAAGATAGGGAATAATTTATTTTGGTAATTCACATTAATTGCAGTTGGGTTCTTCTTCTATATAAAGAGGAGTAGGCTGTTCCCGGTTCCAACTTACAGAGATATAGCTAAGGAGTTAAAAAGAGAAAGAGAGAGGGAGGAGATGGGTTTTGATTCTTGTGAAGGAGAGATTCAGATTCCATATATTGATCTTCCAAAGGAGCTGTTGGGATCAAAACAAGGGAGTGAAGAATGGAAGGAGTTGTGTGGAAAAGTGAGAGAAGCATGTGAAGAGTATGGATGCTTTATGGTTGGGTATGATGAGGTCTCTAAAGAGCTACATGAAGAGATGTTCATGGCCATGAAGGATTTGTTTGATCTTCCTGTTGAGACAAAGCAGAAGAACACAAATCCCCAACCTTACCGTGGGTACATTGCGAATTTAGAGTTGGTTCCTCTGTTTGAGAGTCTAGGCATTGATAATGCTCCCAGCCTCGATGAAACTCAAGCTTTTACACAACTCATGTGGCCCCATGGCAATCCGATTTTCTGGTTAGTTACAGTTTTGTCTCTCTACTTAATAAGACCCGTTTCGGAGCATGGCATGTTTTTCTATCAGGAAGGGCTGTTGTACAAAATGTACTTTTAAGTAATTGCTCCATCATAAATCTTATATCTATCTATACGAAGACTACTTCGTACATATATGAACATGTACATTTAAATTAAATACCAATCATGATCTCAAGCCTTAAAAAAAAATCAATGGGTTATTGGATAGAGATCGACCATGCATCCCACAAGTTTTCATTTTTTTTTTTTTTTGAGTTTTCTTCTCTCTCCTTGAAAGTTTTCAAAATTTTTAGTGTTTTCTTCAATTCATGGAATCATAATTGGGAAAATTTTCAGTTCCCTCGAACCTTTCTATTTTGTTAATTTTGCTATACTTTTCCTTAAATATCCATTTCTGATTTACCAGCATCCACCAAATTGCTTTTACTTTTGTGAGAAAATAGACCTGTGGACCCTTAGCGGTAATCAATGAAGGTCATCCTTAAGTGAAGCCTTATTAAAAAAAAAAAAAAAAAAAATATTCCAATCAATTTGTTCATTCTTGGGGCCTTCTACCAAGAAAGCTCCACCAGCAAGAAGAAGTGTTTGGCCGAAGCCAAAAAGAGGTTGACCCATTTCATTCTTCAAATCTTTGCTTCGCTTCGCGGAAACAATAAAAGCCACCATCTCTCTCTTCCCTTCTTCAGTGCTACCTTTTTCAAGAGCGAATTAGGTTCATGTATGAGAACGACCTGGTCCGTGGATTTAGAATCAATTTTCTCATTTTTTATTTAATAGATTTTAAATCCACGAATGAGAGATGTACGAGAACATTTTTGTTCGTGGTCCTGATCTGTTCACACTTTTTTCTTTCCAAGGGGATGGGCTTAACTTTATTTTGAGGATGTTTGGGAAGTACGTACTCTTTGTCAACTTGAAGTTCTAGTGCTATGACCCACGACCCAAGACCCAGGATGGTCCAAATATTTAGGTTGTGTTTTATATTCTTTCTCTTAATAAATTCTGGGTGTATAAACATATTTTAAAATTTAATTTTTTTATATTTTCTCATTTCAAAATGCATTCTAGACCTTTATTCCAATAATGCTTTCTTAAACAAAGCCTAGTGCTACATTTGTTTCGACATGCTACAACGATTTTTATTTCTCCCACTTACATTATAAGAGCCCGGTTTTCTAAACTCAGTCTAAGCTCTGCCCAACCCTAAATCGGTTGGGATATTTCAAGCCAGGCCTAGGGCTCATAGGGCTTCAGCCTGGCTCAGCCTCCGGCTTAAAAATCCCAGCCCAGATCTGCCCAAAGCTGAAAAACACAGCCCAAGCCCATAGGACAGCACAGAAGATGGTCTCATTACAAAAGCACTTCTCTCCAAAAAGCACTGATGCATTGTTGATTAGGAGAACTAACAGCTTTTGCTACTATATGGCTTGTTAATAGCCGAACTATGAACAGCATCAGCAGAAAGATGCATGAGTTGGAACTTCTGGTCCGGAGGATGATATTAGAAAGCTATGGTATGCCAACATACTTCGATGCCCTTGTAGAGCTCACCCACCCTGTCTTTCGTATGATGAAATATAAGCCACCGCCGGCTAGCGACGAGGCGGGCATTGGCCTGATAGCCCACACTGATAAGAGCTTCCTAACAATTTTGTGCCAAGATCAAGTGAAGGGCTTCGAGTTACTCACCAAACAAGGCCATTGGCTCCAATGCTCACCCATGAAAGGCTCTTTCATTGTCGTCGTCGGCGAGATGTTCAAGGTAACAACTATACCATAAAAGTGTTATTACACATCGATCCCTCTTCTTCCCTCATCCAATGGTTGAAGGCACGATCATATATATACACGGCCATGCACAAAACAATAATTTTGTCTTAATGAACCCAATTTGTATGTGTAGATGTGGAGCAATGGGAGAGTTCATGCAGTGGAACATAGGGTGGTGATGAGGGGAGACAAAGAGAGGTATTCGTTTGCATTGTTTGGATCACCAAAGGATGGGGAAGTGATTGAGGTGGCCAGTGAGCTGGTGGACGATGACCACCCTCTTCTCTTCCGATCCTTCAACTACAGCGAATTCGTCAACTATTTCAACTCCAACGTCAGCAGCAAGGCCCTCGAGACCTATGCTGGTGTTTGATCCCATCTATCGCTCTCTCTCATGGATTGTTATTTCCCAATTACATCAATCCAGTTACTTATAATAATATCTTTTGTGTTTGACCCAGTTCCTCTCTCTCTCTCTCTCTCTCTCTCTCTCTCAATGAGTATGTAAGGTTAATTTATATGGGTGAATAGAAATTTTAAAGAAAAAAGACGATACAAGAGGTATCCCAATGGGATCAAAGATACATGATATACCATATATATACACTTTTGACTAGTCAATGGTCTGTTAATTGTATTCAGGCCCGACCACCATAAACATAGAAGTGGACCAACCTCGCCCTCTCATCAGTGAAATTCTCGAATACCCGACCAACCCCCATAAAGGCATCATGACCGACCTAAACTAAGGCCGGAGAAATTAACCACAGGTTAGACGGTTGCTTAACTCCAGGTTCTACTACGGTTGAGTTAACTGTTGAAGAACCCCACCATGGTAATGTTAGCCGTTAGGAGATCCTACCATGGTCGAGTTAGCGGTTATGATGGCCAACCCTAGTTAAGTTAATCGTTATGATCTCAGCCAACTCAACTACGATAGAGGAAGACCTCTCCAGTAAGGTGAGGACACACATTTATATGCCAGCCCCCTTCGACCAATGAGGGAGACCCTTGTTACTTATATAAGGAAGCCTAGACTGAAGAAAAAGGTAAGGGCTCTAAATCGACTTATACCCTTACGCTAGAATGGAGATATTTGAGTCTAACTTGATAGTCGGAGCGTTGAGATGATTGACTTTGTTTTAAACTCAAAATCTATTGGGTTTCAAATATGTTAGAAAGCCTAGGAAGAAGAGGTCCATCTGTGCATATTCTTCTCTCACCATATATAATAAATAGAAGCATATAAAGCCATTTTGACACCAATATTACAATCTGGGTTGCCTTTCAACTTTTGTTGGATCCACCTCCCTTCTCCATCAAAGGAAGGAAGAGGGTTGTGAGAAGGCCAAAATTTTTGAAGAATTCCTTAATTTCCACTTATTTGCCCAGAAAGGGTATCTGAAAAATTAGAAGGTCAAAATCCTCGATGGTAATCCAACAGAGGCACAAGTTAGAACACCTGTGTGGGAAATGTATAAGTCAAAACTATCCAAGAGATGAATCTGAATATATGCCTTGGGATATGACGCCTAAACTAGACAACATACCACCAAAGAATGGTAGTGCCTTTAGGTCTAACCGACTCCCAAGCTAAGGCAGAGGTGAAACACTTGGATGTAGAGAAAGCCCACTAATAAGTATCCCCACTGTCGAGGGGTCTTCTAGAAACAAAGTGCAATTGGTCCCCTAGCAAAGCGAGGTCAGCCGAAGCTGGGGACTCGAGTGCCATGCGTCAATCAATCAGCCTTGGTTGTATACTTGTATGGCAGTTTAAAAATTGCGATCCTAAGTTTTTAGCCACAGTTATTGCATTGAAATTGGTGATTTCTTATTGACACCCTTTTAAGGGCCGAAATTTAGCTGTTGTCGAGGTTGTAGCCATTGTGGCAGCCAAAGAAATGAAATTTAAAAAGCTATTTCAGAAAATACTATAATTTAGGGGGTGTTTGTAAATCCTAGGGAGAAGTGAATTATTCAATTTTTTTAGCCGTCAGAAGTAACTGCAACACCTTGTTGGCAGCCAAAATTTTCCCCCGTTAAGTATCAATAGATAAGAAGCTTTTCTTTTTTGCCACCCTTTGTTTTTATTTTCAAAAGTTATTTAATGTATATTTAATGTAGTTGTAAAAAATGAATTTTAAAAAATTGAAAGTCAATATAATAGTTTGATGTTCCTATATGAAATGACAAATATGCCCTAATTGAAATTTTTTTATTAAATATGTTTGAAAATAAAACAAGGAATAATTAAATCAATGTGTGAAATTCTATAAACACTAAAAGAGGTGTCATGATCATAGTTAACAAAAATGGGAACGATAAAAAAAACAGAAACAGACAGTATGAGTTTTAAACAGTAAATTTTTTTGAACGATGCGGTCAGATATTCGGTCAAAAAAAACAAAAAACGGAGAAAATGGAAAATGGACGGTATAGGTTTTAAATGTGTAGATTTCAAACAAATGGCATACCCGGCTTCAGAGAGTATTTGACGTCTTTCTTGCATTAGACATCCACCTGTACATGACTTTTTGCCGTTTAGCTGGCAACGCATTGTGAAAGCACGCGAGGCTTCAGAAGAGTGTAGTTGTTCAGCAGATGTCAAGATCGAAAGCTATCCGTTCTTTGGTAAAGACGATAGTATACTCATATAAATTAAGGAATTATTACATGAATACCTGCATCTAATGTTCAAAATGATTACAATATCCAATACTAATGCATATATATATATATATATATATATATACACACACACACATTATAAGTTTTATGACAAATAATTGAATATCATCAAACACCAATTCTAAATTCTTATTGAGCAAATATGGCTTGGCTATGATGTTTTTCATTGTTATCAATATAGTCAACACACTTTTGGAGTAATGCATGTTCAATTTGAGTTGGGAATTATCACTTTAAAAACACTTTTTAGCAAATGCATTAGTTTGTATATCAATTTCGGGATCCATACATTAATATTGAGTCGAAGGTGATAGCATGAGAAATATAGGCCATTGAATTAGATTTAAGTCGGCAAAAGAATCGGGTAGATCAGAATTCGGGAGAGAGAGATATGGTCAATTAAGTAGAAATTATGTTCAACAAGTTAAATCTTAAAAAATGGGAACATGTTTAAACACGTTTTAAAAGTTTTTAGAACGGGAATGCTTGCCGTTTGTAATTTTTTCCCTTATCTTTGGGAAGCATACGAAAAAACGTGTTTTAAACAATAAATAACGGGAACGTGTTTAAAACGGAGTCTGAATTGCTTGTGCTAACACTGGTCATGACTCTAGACACTCTTAAATTATTTATGTACGTTTCATTTTCTTTTGTAACCGCTATACTTTGAAGCCAGGGAATAGTATTCTTATTTTTTGTAGATCGCATTAATTGCAAATGGGTTCTTTCTTTTCTTTCTTCTTCTTTATAGGGGAGCTATTCCTTTTTCCGACTTACAGAGATAGAGCTAAGGAACTAAAAGAAAGCTAGAGGGAGGAGAGATGAGTTTTGATTCTTGTAAAGAAGAAGTTCAGATTCCATATATTGATCTTCCAAAGGAGCTGGTGGAATCGAAGCAAGGGAATGAAGAATGGAAGGAATTGTGTAGAAAAATGAGAGAAGCAGGAGAAGAGTACGGTTGCTTTATGGTGGTAGGGTATGATGGGGTCCCTACAGAACTACGTGAAGAGATGTTCATGGCCATGAAGGATTTGTTTGATCTTCCTATTGAGACTAAGAAGAAGAACTCAAATCCCCAACAATACCGTGGGTACATTGGGAATTCAGAATTGGTTCCTCTGTATGAGGGTCTAGGCATTGATAACGCACCCTGCCCCGACGCAGCTCAGGCTTTTACACAACTCATGTGGCCCCATGGCAATCCGGCTTTCTGGTGAGTCAGCTTTCACACTCGCTCCCCCTTTTAATCTCTCTCTCTCTCTCTCTCTCTCTCTCTAAAATTTTTTTTAGGGTTTCTTCTATGCATGCAGTCATGATTAGAGCAAACAATGTGAAAGCTCATTGAGATAAACCTATCTTTTTCTGTTTTTCTGACTAAACATTTTTAAATAGAAACCTTGATTTCTGTTAATTTTTTGAAAGAATGAAAAGATAAATAAATCTGAATCTAGGGCGATCTTGTACATCCTAACTAATTTTTGAATGAAAAACAAGGAATCGCAGACAATGTTGTTGAAGATCTTGTGGTTGGCGACTTAGTAGTCCATCAACAACCGAATTGGCTTCCCAATAGCAGTGCGAGACTGACCAAGAAATACTATCTATGTAGCTTTTGTAAAAAAAGCATTCTAACGAAAACAATGATTAAGGACTTCAACTATTCATAATACATAGAACCATTGATTGCGAGTCACCTTCTATCCAAATGGAGTCCAAATTCAAATTCATAGCAATCTTGATCCCTTCAAAAAAATCCACAAACTCTACCCAAAAATTGGAAGCTATGCCTTCATATAGGTTATGAAACATTGCACATGCATTCTTAAATAATTCTGAAAACACCACTAGTACTTGAATGCCCTGAATTACCAAGAGAACAACCATCAATATTAATTTGGACCCATCCTTTTTCTGGGCGAACCCATCTTACCTCTGTGATGACCTTAGATGGTTGATTGGAGAAAGAGATCCACATCTTCTTAGAGATAAGAAGGTCAGTGATGGACTTAATATAGATAGGGGCACAGGTCGACAACCCTTGAAGCTCAGTCACCACTGCCTTAACAATCAAATTAGTATCCCTGCATTATTGTCGAATCGACATTGATTTCTCTCAAGCCAAAGCTGATAGGGAATAACAACAATTGAAGAAAGTCAGATTGTCTTCACAGGTAAAACACCAGCCTTCCTTTTCCACCATGAAAACAACTCTTGAAGGGTTTGCAAACCAATCTGGCAAAAATCAGATTTGTAGAAAACGCAACAAAACCGAGGGAAGAGAGAGAGATGATTTAAGAAAGATATGATTTAAGGACTGAGAATCAATGTGACATAAATTACACCTAGAAACTAGAGGCACCCCTTTTATACCTTCTCATCTGTTGGAAGACAATCATGCACTAAACGCCAGCCAAAAATAGCAAATCTAGGAGATAAACCTTTGATCCATATCATAGAGAACCATTCTACCATTGGATCTTTCCGACGCAACCTTTCCCAAGCAGATTTCACAATAAAATTCTCAAATTGAGGTAATATTCTTTTATCTTCAGCATCAACCGAGGGAAGAGAGTAAGTCGTTGCCTGGACATAAGTAACTTTTGTTAAGTTTGCCTCGAATTCTTGACCCGTTTTGAAGTTTGACCTTATCTGACATATTTTGGTGGCGACATGAATGATAAGTTTTTCTGAGATCTATGATGGAGGTAGAAGGGTTGGGCCAATAGGCCCAAGCCCGGAGCCCATCACTGATCTTGTATGGGGGTGTGAGGGCTTAAGTTCGACCGGATCTACCTCGACCTGATGGGTCGACCCATGACTTGAAGTATATAATGTACTGTTGTCTTGTTGAGAAAATCATTATATTATTTGGGGTTTTTCGAGCTAGGGTTTCAAGGCGAGTTTTCTCGCCGCTGCTTGGGTGTAATCTCTCTTTTGCATAGTGAAACATCTTCTTCTTCACTTGAGGACGTAGCGCACTACACTGGTGTGTGAACCTTATTAAATCTCTATGTCGTGCGGATCTTTTGTCTATTTATTTTTGCATTTCTTGACGTTTGATCTAACAACTTTCAATTCCATTGATTGAGTATTAGGAAAAGGGCACCTGAACTACAATAAAAGTTAAACATTGATGCCAATAAACAATTTGCAAAAGTCACATCAATAGGAATCTTGCCCGAAATTGGCACATCATTGATATATATATATATATATATATAGCTAGCGATCCCTCCAAAAGTTGATCTTCCCTACCATCACTAACTAACCATCTCTCAAGCAGCTCAACAAAATCCCACACCTTCTCTAGCCCCACTAAGATAGAAGAAGAAAAAGGCAAAGGCTTTGGAGGATTTTTGTTAATTAATTACTATTTTTATATAATTTTTCTAAATAGAAATCACAAATTTTCTCCCTATTCTCATTTTTTTTTCATATTGTAGTTTTCTACGAAATTAGAGAGGTTTTTTCTGGCATCAAAGACCTAAACAGAGCTTGAGCTAAGTTTTTTTTTTTTTTTTT
>NW_024868316.1:265712-291034 GCF_013358625.1 Macadamia integrifolia | reverse complement strand
GGGGGGAGGTAAAGCTTGGACTAAGATATATATATATATAAACACTAACCCTAAGTCAAGGTTGGACTGGGTCTGAGATGAGGCCTAAGCCCGGCCCAACCCTAACTTGAGTTTAACCCTGATTTATATTATATAATTTAGGATTGTCATCATACCTTTATATTCAAAATAATGAAATATGCAGTCATTCATTCTGATACTCAATTTATACTGAAGTTTCTAATTTCATCCAAGACAAAATTTTGTTAATGCTTCCAATATTTGATATACTTCTCTAATGCGACCTCGACCCCAACTGCAAAATTAGAGTCAAGCAGGATTATCCTGATGCTAGCAAAAATTATGGCCAATTAAAGTCAACCTAACCCAATTATCAGGGTCAATTAGGGCCACGTTAGTTTGGCATGAGTTTGGAAGGATTGGGTTTGGGCATGAACACTATAGGGTTGGATTAGACTTAGACATGAACTCGATGGAGTTGAATTGACCCAATCCTATTTTTCCTTTTGTTAATTTTTCTATGGTTAGCTTTTGTTACTATTTCAAAACAGCCAAACAGAGCTTAAATGGCTAAATTTTCAGTTTTTCAGCATCCAACAAATTGCTTTTTCCTTTTGTGAGAAAACACACCTATGTGGACCCTTACCTCAGGATACTGATGCAGCCAACCCAAGCTATACTTTCCATATAGAAGGTTCCAATTTAATGATGTCTGCATGGAAGACCACCGTCCTTTCGTGAGCCAATGCATGTCTCCAAGAAGAAAGATGCCAATATCTGAATAAAAAATTCATTGTCTACATGAATTTCTAGAGTCAGGGATCAGATCAGCTGCCCACGGGGAGATGGTCCACAGACCTCATGGGGGTCCAGATCTGTCCTCACCCATCTCCACGTTGAAAACGGATCCAAACTCCAATTTTAGTGCCATGACCCCAGACCGATGACAGTCCAAATATTCAGGTTATGTTTGGTATGTTTCTTATAATAGACTTTGGGTTTAGAATGTAATTTGATTTTATTTTTTTTGGGAGAATGCACGAAATGATAGCGTTACCTTTCTATCACCGTGCATTGAAAATGCTCCTGCATGTTTTTCTTTTGGCCTCGTGTGCTAGTGTTGTCTGCACTTGATTGACAGGGTTAAGTCTTTCTCTTTTTTCTTTTTCTTTTTCCTTTTCAGAATGCATTCTAGACCAAAAATTTATTCAAAAAATGCATACCAAAATCTGATTTGTATCTATTTTTAGTAAAATTTTATTTAATAATGCTTTTGTTTTTCGACATGGCTGCAATCCCTTTTATTTCTTTCTCCATTATACGAGCTCGGTCCATCTGCAAGGTGTTAACGTCGGACATAGTGTTTGCTAGATGCTTATACAAAAAAACTAGGCTATTCAGCAATCACTATCTTGTGTGTTGAAGATGCTTTTGTGCACTCTCCCATTGGTCCTATACGCCAGTGTAGGAAACACCAGACCGTAGAGTTTATTCTCCCCAAAAAGAAAAATTAAAAAAAGGAATACGAAGAGAGAAGGGATACAGAAACCGCTTCTCTCTAAAACTTATAATGGCATTGTTAATTTGCATAGGAGAACTAACAGCATTGCCAATATTTGGTTTGTTTTGGTATTTTGTGGCCTTGTTAATAGCCGAATCATGAACAGCATGAGCAGAAAGATGCATGAGTTGGAACTACTGCTCCGGAGAATGATATTAGAAAGCTACGGAATGCCAACATACTTCGATGCGCTTGCAGAGGTCACCCACCCTATCTTTCGTATGATCAAATATAAGTCTCCACCGGCTAGCGACGAAGCGGGGCTTGGCCTGGTAGCCCACACCGATAAGAGCTTCCTAACAATTTTGTGCCAAGACCAAGTGAAGGGCTTCGAGTTACTCACCAAACAAGGCCATTGGCTCCAATTCTCACCCGTTCAAGGCTCTTTCCTTGTAGTTGTTGGCGAGATGTTCAAGGTACTCACAACTATAAAGAAGAGAGTGTCTCTAGACATATAAATCAATTATTGCATTATTTATTTCTCTTCAAATTCAAACTTTTTGGATTTATTATTATTATTTTTTTCTCTTCATTTATTTACAACCAAACATTGCCATAAGGACACAATTGGTGCCTTCAATAGTTGGATGAAGGTGAAGACTCAGAAGTATTATTATATATTCCTTCTCTCCTATCCAATGGTTGATGGTGTACGTACATGGATGTGCACAAAACTTTTCCTTTTGTCTTAATGGCCCTGATTGGGTACATAGGTGTGGAGCAATGGGAGACTTCATGCAGCGGAGCATAGAGTGGTGATGAGGGGAGACAAAGAGAGGTATACGTTAGCATTGTTTGGATCACCAAAGGATGAGGAAGTGATTGAGGTGGCCAATGAGATGGTGGACGAGGACCACCCTCTTCTCTACCGACCCTTCAAGTACATGGAATTCGTCAACTATTTCAACTCCAACATCAGCAGAAACGCACTCGAGGTCTATGCTGGCATTTGATCCCATCTCTCTCTCATGGATTATGATAAAAATAAGTAACATCTATCTAGTAAAAGTATCTTTTGTGTGATCTCTCTCTCTCTCTCTCTCTCTCTAATGAGTATATGAAGCTAAGTTGTCAAAAAATGCTTTTTATTTTTTTGCAAAAGTGTTTCATATTTGGTGCGGACTTACCTCCACTGGGTCCAAGCAATTCAGTCGTATATCCGTCAAACAGACCTGCAATCTCTTCTTAATTTAAGGAGAGTTTCTGATCTCCGCACGTTTTGAGGGGTCCATTTGCAAACTAAGAGAGCAGATTAGTAGAACCATTTTTGTATGGAATTAATCCACACATGAAATCTACACAAGAAAAATCTAAATGATGAATTTCATGTATGTAGCACGACTTCTAGTTCCTTCTGAATTGCTACAGATGTCACCGAGAAGTTACTCTAAAATCCTGGATTGCAACTTTTGTTTTCAGTTTTTATCATTTGGCTTAAGTTTGTGGGCTTATTGGGTTAGGTTGTTGGTCCATTTGAAAATCCTTATGCATCATCTATTCCCTCATCTCGCTCCCTACAAATTATTAGATGACTGAGTTTTCCTGAGGCGAATCTATTCATTGTGACCCATCGCGACTCCAAACAATAAGGGGAGAGAGGTGGAGACAGAGGAGGTCTCATCTGGATCGTTCCATTGTTCAGCCACTGATGATGGGAAAGCTTTTCCATTATTAGATATCAAAATAACACATTCCTAAGCTGAAAGTAGCAATTCCTTTCAACACAAAGGAATTTATTTAAGAGGGAGGGGGAGAAGGGCCAATGCTCTTATCAGCTGCAATAGTTGCCCTTATAGACAAAACACAATAACTTATAAGAATGACAGTGGGCGGACTTAAAATGAAGAGAGAAAACACAAGAGATGTGATTAAACTAAGTAAAGAGAAACTAACTTGATTGAAGAATCACGTGAAGAAGTGTTTCATGGCTACCCTTGACTCAGGAAGAAAATCCAAATTCGGATTCAATCACCCATATGCCTTGATCTTCCAATTCCCCTCCACGATCCACATGGCTTGATCAAATGAAATTGAAAGAAGTAAACCACAAACACTAACCCAGAGGGTGCCTCCCATGTTAGTTTGGCCCGATGACCTTGTATCCAACTGAAGCCCGTCCTAAGCCGATAGAGACTGGTATGGGCTTTTCAGCCCATGGGTCAGACAAGGATTGGGATTTGTATGCTCAATCACAAGGTTAGGTCTGACCATAGTTAGTAAGTTTGGGGACGACAATAATATGGGAATGGATACGTACGACAATTAAATGGATCATATGGTAATAGTACGCAATAAAACGAGTACAGTAATGATACGGTACGTGTTTAGTATGATTACTATGCAAAAATTCGAGAGCAAATATACAGATTTATTTTGGTATTAAGAATGAACCAAAACTTATTGTTTACAACTAAATTCTAATATCTCATGTTCTTATGAACACTTATTTTCAATCTGGCTTTCCAATTAGTAATCACTTCTCAAAAAAACAAATTACATCTAATATTAAATAAGCTTAATCATGTCTATCATAGCTAATGTTGATAGGTGATCCATCAATCATTTTCTATCATAGTAGATAATAGCATATATTTATCAAAATAATAATAATAGCATGTGGTTAATCATTTAACAAATTAAAATATCATTATTGATATTATCTTATTAAACAATAAAATCCACAGCAACCCCTATTGATGCGGATTTGTATTCTAAAACCGAATCAGATCTCGTATAGGTCCATTCAAATATTCAATAATTCAATTTTAATTACCAATATTTGATTTGTAATTAAGGTAAGATTTTAGATTGGGTGACATAATTATAATTAAGTAGACTTCATAGGCTAACGGATAAGAATAAGATGGCACATAAGGTATTTGATTAATATATTTAGGGCAAGCTTGAAATGAAGTTAAATAAAGGACATAAGGTAATAAAGGAGAGAGGGAGGGGCAATATAGAAAGAAAGGTTGAAATTAATAAAATAAGAAAGGTAGATGTATGTCATCTACATTTTTCTTAAAATTGAAAAACCTACGGAAAGGAAAAAGTGTCGTTTTGATTTTTGAGGTTGAGTTCCCCCCCACCCCCAAAATAAAAGGTATTAATAAGAATAAAACGTATTATACAAGTTTAAAACATGTATAATATGAATACCTATAGAATACGCGTATAATATAGATTTTTTGGATTGATAAGCCAAATTATGACTTTTTGATTGAAACGTTCGAATATGGCAAAAATCTACGTATTAGATGCGAATTTATTAAATATGGTCGGTCCTAGTAGGGTGATTATCGAGCCACTATCTTGCATCATGAACAACTTATTAAACGATTAGGCAAATCTTGAGAATTCAACCAATCGATCTAGATAAGGCCCACCAACCTTATGCCAAAGCCCCCATATGGCAAGTACTCAAGTAAAGTTTCCACAATATCAACGAGAAATAGTGGGGTGTACGAACTAGAGTTGAAAAATTGGGGAAAATAAAGATGGGCAAAGTGAAAAACCCTAGTTCAATCGACAGATCGAGTTATTGAGAGGGTGTTTTAGTTTGTTCGTTTGTTTGTTTGTTTGTTTGTTTGTTTGTTTATTTTATTTTATTTTATTTTTTATTTTAAGTGGGTTTAGGTTAACCGAATAATTTGGGTTAATTCGGTTCGGCTCTTTTTATTCTCGTTTTATAATCAATTTAAAAAAAAAGCAAATTTTACTATTTTTTTATTTTTTATTCGGATTCGATCAGAATTTTTCATAAAATTCAGGAAAAAATCTGTTCGGCGAATTATTCGGCGAATTAAACAACTATAGTATGGAATCGAACCCACCATCAGCCACTCGGACGGTGACGAAGCAAGGGCTTCCTTCCAAGGCAACGGAACAAACTAATAATAAGTGATTAACACCCGAATCAACTCAACCGAAAGAGTTGCAGTGTGTAGAGAATAATAAAGATGCACCGCAGTGACAAGCTTCTTCTCCAGGCGGTTCTCGACCTTCTCGCATCCGCCGGCTGTACCTCTGCCAATTCTCCGGCCTCAGAATCTGATAAGCTCGTCGATGGCCTCGCCTGGTGTATCATAGCGACCAAATCCTTACACCCCGAATTCCGAATCCTCTCCCACCAAGACTTTGCTCTTCAACGCAAAATGCAAGTAACCCATCTCTCCTCTTTCTCTCTCTGTCTCCACTCGTTTAATAAAGAGTTATTTTCTTTTCTGGTTAATTTTCGGATTCCGTTGCGGTTGTGAATTGTGATGGAAGTGCAGTAAGTCCACACAAGTTATTGAAGCGGCAATCAAGTCAATGGGATGTCCTTACCCTCTCCGTGCTCATCAAATTCGAGGCCTTGACTATAAAGTTCTCCTTCCTGTTGTTCAGTGGATCGTCAGTCGTGTCCTTGAAATGCCATCCAAGTCCGCAGAAGAGGTAATTTAAATGTTTTATAGAGCTATTGCTTGTCATTGTTTCTTGAACGTCATGGGTGGCTAACCTACTTGATGAAAATTTTAGGTTACTATTGTAAATAACATTGAAGAGGAGGAGTACATAATTCGACAACTTGAAAAGGAGTTGAGTCTTGCAGACAATTCAGTCAAGATTTTGCAAGCCAATTTAAAGGAACAGGTTGGTTGATAATTTCTCTTCTGGGTATACCACAATTTAAGCATATTGATTATTACCGTTTCTGGGTTTTCCTATTTCATGAGTAGTTATACTTGACTTTCCATGAAAATCAATGTTTTATTAAAGAATCAAAATATTCTTTTATGTGTTTTTGTCTGCTTATTTATTTATTTATTTTTCATAATTAAATTTCTTTGTCTTTTGTTTTTTGGATACTTGGATTATTTACTTTTCTTAATGTTTTTGTTTTTGTTATTCTCCAGAATCAGAGGAAGGCTAATGTCCTGAATGAGATTCAACATCTAAGGGAGAAAATTGATAAGGAGGGAGCTAGCAATACAGTTCAGACTTTGACACCATTGTTGGAATTATCTAAGGTGTGTTGTTTGTTATTCTATTTCATTTCTACCCTTCGATACATGTAAGACTTATTTGTTATTTTTGGGAGAGGTAGGGAGGGGAAGGTAACAGCCAAGAGACTCGAACTCGAGACCTCCTCATGAGCGTGGGCTTTGTGCACCACAGCTGTACCAACTATGCTAGGCAGTTGTTGTTATAAGTTATATGTATTATATACCTTATTCCTAGATGTTTTTATTTTTATAATATCTTATTATCTTTTGAGAAAGAAGTGTTTCACTTCAATATGTTGCATGCCTTGCTTCATCCCTTGCACCTCAGGTGAAAGGAAGGCTTTAGCACCTTAGTTGTAACTTTCGCCTGTGGTATTACAGCATACTGTGAAGGAAAAAAAAAGTATAGTTTTTTCTTATATACATAATTTACTATTCAGCGACAAGGTTGATCCATTGCGACCTAGTGGTCGTGGATTCGAGTTGGAAAACAACCTCTCTGCAAAGCAAGGGTAAGTCTGTGTACATTATGAGCCTTCCTAGACCTTGAGTGGCGGAAGCCTTGTGCATTGGGTATGCCCTTTTTATAACTTACTATTCAAGACAACAAAATGTAATTTAAGAGAAAGAATAGTCTCTAAATTTATTTGCATAAGTTGTTATCAATCATGTTTCATGGATCTCTAATGTAGTACTAAATTTGAAAGAATCAAAATAGCAGCCAGTTGACAATGTTCTATACTCAAAGGATGGTCCAGATGCAAATAATGAATATCAGGAGTGAAATAAGACACAATTATGGAGGTAAAACAAAACAATAACCGTGAGGGACAAAATAATAATTTTCAGCTCAAATTAGGGTTCAAAAATTAGGGTAATAAAGCGCAAACAATCTTTGACTTCAATAGTTAACTTAAATCAACAAATGGAAGCAAACCAGTAACTATTTGAATACAAAACAATAACTTTTTCCAGATCTTGAGAAGTAAAAGGCAGAATTGGTATTCTACAAATATCGCAAGGCCAAGCCATCAGAAAGGGCCTAAATTTGAATCGATCTCCAAATTAGGGTTTTTGAATACCTAGTCAAAATTTGAGTTCGGTCGGATGGTTGAATTGCTTAATCCGAAAAAAATGTAAGACATCCATCCTTTAAGAAAGACTTAAAAAAATTCAAGGAAAGTTTGAAAAACAATACTTATTTGTTGTTGGATGAAGAAGATGATGAAAGAATAAATAAGAAAAGAAGAAGGATTGAGATGGGATAGATGTGGGTGGGATGGCTATCTTAGCCTGGGCCTCTCGCCCACAGCTATCTCAGCTGTTGAAGAATTCTTTCTCAGAATTTTTGGAGCACAAAGTTGCAATTTCATTCATAAATTTGTGTCCGATGCTGTAGCCTTTTACGAACTTATATAGAAGACTCAAAACTGATTCAAACACTAAAAAAGAAAGGCCTAACCCAATCCAAGGCTTATTTTATTACCATTAAGTGACTTATTTGCATCAATCTCCTATTGGAATAACATCAGAACATGACAAGCAGGTCCTTGAATCCCTGTTAATGCATCTAACAACTAAATTTCTTGTCTACCAAGTAAATACCAAACACTCCATTATGTAGACCTTTTTACTTTTCCTTCATGCTTGTGCTGACACTATTAGTTGTAGCTTTCTAATTCAAAACCATCTTTAGTTAGTTGCTATGGTAGCATAGTGGAAATCGATTTCTCCTTGTATGCTGATGCTTCAACATCACAATTGCCAAAAGAAGATGAAGACTTTGGGTGATCTATATTTATTATTTCTTCTTGGAAATATTTGACATATTTAAGAAGTTATTTTATTGATTTCTAGGAACAAAATGATGCAAATAAGTCACTTAAAGGGTTTGTTTTATTGGAAATAAGCCTTGGGTTGGGTTATGTAGGTGTTGGGCTTTTGATCTCATGGGCCTTCTTTGTAATATGCCACTTTAATGGGCCTAAAATATGGGTAGAAAGGAGGAAAACGAGATTTAATTCATTCGTTTGGTTAGAGTCCTGTTTTGAGTATATTTTATTTGTTATTTTAGCTTCCTATTCAGTTTAGGTTTCCCAATTAGTTAAGGATTGGGTTAGGCCTTTCCTTTTTAGTGTTTGAGTCTGTTTTGAGTCTTCTATATAAGTTTGTATGGGGCTACAACATTGAACACGAATTTGATTGAATGAAAATTTCTCTTGCTGTTTTCAAAGATTTGCCTGATGTTTCTAACTAAACTAGTAGTACTGCTCAAATCAAGACAAGTGGATCAAATTTGGACCACCTCAGGTGAAATTTAACTTGTCTCAAAGAAACATGTGTTGCTGAAGTAGACATAGTAAAGCTGAATATGACCAAGTTTGAGTTAAAAACTGATGGAGGAAGAAGAGAGAATAAAAAAATGAAAAAATAAAAGGGAAATGTTAACTTCACCAAGGTAGGTGAACTTTACAAAGCTCACCACTTGCCATATTTTCAGCTCAGTATGAGTATATAATGTGGGTTACATCATGGTTCAAAGTTATTGAAAATTAGAAGAATGCCACAAACTTTTTACTATGTAATAATGGAGGTTAGCATGCTCTTAATTTTCTACAGCTTTGGAGTATGTTCATCAACTGGGATAGTTGAGGGTGAGAGACCTAGGCTAAGATAGCCATTCCCCTACCCCACTTTCTTTGGAAGCCAAAGGTCACGTTCTTCTTTTTCTATTCTTTGTTTTACAAGTAAGTAGTTGTTTACTTTTGTTATCATCTTTCATTCTCTTGTTCCTGCTGCTGTCAAGTAAGTATTATTCTTAATTTTATTCAACTAGAACCTTAGTTTCTAGAAGGTTGGATGTTGCATGTTTTTTCAGATTACGCAATTCTGCCATCCGATTGTATTCAACTTTTGACCAGACCTTCTATCTCATTGAAAGGATCTGATTCAAATCTGAGACAATTATGATGGTCAGATCTGAAGATATTTTGTAATTTCCAATTATGCCCCTACCTCCATTAGAGCTTCTGTTTAGGTCATTCCACATTTGAAATCAAATCTATTTTCATTACCTATTTATGTTACTGATATTGGATTAATCTACATCTCAAATCAGTGATCTAACTTCTCTTTTGCGAACTCTAATTTCTGTGATTAAATTACTATTTTACCCCTTCCCTAGAGTTGTCAGAATTCCTCCATAATCTGGAATTTTGTTCTCTGTTTTTGATCCTGTTTGGTACTCTTTTATTCCTTTAAAGTAGTATTACATCACAAAAATGTAGGAGAATAATCTAACATTCTCTTTGTGATTCCAAATAGATGTTTATCATTGTGAGGATGATATAGAAACTGTGAATCTTCTTAGTAGAACTATTACATCGTACTTGGATATATTTGACCACAAATTTGTAATTTCCCAAGGCATTTAAGAATTTCTTCTCACCTGGCCTTTGACAAGTTTTTCCCTAAGGCTCTTTTGTGAAATCTGCTTCCCACTGTTGGTTTTGAAGGAGATGAAATATAGCATATTGGGAAATGCTATACATGGTAATCCTAGGATTTATATGGGGTTGTGTTTGATGTATTTTGAAGGAAATGGAACGTCATATTTGTTCCATATTTAAACATGTAGCTTTTTCTCCATGCAAGGTTTGGATGGGATTGTTACAAGTCCTTAATTTAGGGGACTTAAGGGTATTTTGCTGTCATTGTGTTAGGTTTCTATAGTTGATACTTACGCTTACAAGAAAACAAATTAGAATGGAAGTCATTGACAGTAAGATTTGAGAATAAATTTGCTCGTTGTGAGGGTGGATATCTTTCTGAGCCATTTCTGTGTCAGGCAATATACTTTATGTTTTTCATGACCATTTAGTAATCTTGTGGTGGGGATGGGAGGAAGCCTTGAATTTCACTTTGTCAACTAGATCTGGTTGTGTCCCAAAGAGACTTATAGTCTAAGCCTAAGGAATACAACTTTAATGGACAAGCACTCCAAGCAAAATAACAATTCAATGTCATGGTGAAATCTAATTGAAGTTAAATATGGAAAAGATTAGTGGGATACCCTTTTTGCAAATATAAATTCATTACTAGCTTATGGAAAGGATCTATGAAACATGGATAGGACTCCACTCTTAGGCATTAGAGCTCATGTTAAAAATGGGAAACGAGTCACTTTCTGGGAAAATAATTGTGTTCTGAGACTCCTCTAGAGAGATTATTATGACTTAGCATCAGTTCATGTGCTGGTAGTAGGTTGTTTGCAGGAAAAGGATGACCAGATTGGGTGGTTGCTCTCCATAAGTATGGCCTCAGCAATTGGGAATTCCTCATGATATTAAATCTACTTGTTCTGTGGTGAATTGTTAATCTGCTAGAAAGATCAGATCTTATGGATTGACCAAAATCTGAATATACTGTCCAAGATGTAGGGCCCTAGTATGTGTTAGATAGAATTAATAGATACAATTGTCGGGTGTTTGATAGATCTTTATAGTGACGTATTTTGAGTTAATAAGGTGTGGGTGCGTGGAGTATTGTGAGTTTGTATTTCTTTATTTGAGAAGAGTAAACGGATGAATGAAGTAGCGATTGAAATCCATAAATTGTCTCTAAGACAGAGGTAGGCTTCCTAAATTTTGAGATTACTTCACTTTGGTCAACAATGAATCATGGGGAAGCTTACCGAAATCATGGAAAAGCTTACCATGATGTTTGAGAACTTTGGATTGCGCACATCAGCTAACGACCCTGCATTGGAAGAATCATCAAGCGAGGTGAGGAGACCAAAGGAATAGGTAGCCATAATGGTGCACCCAGAACAACCAATGAAGAAGAAGATAGCATTCTCTATAACAAGATTGGCACGCCATGAAATGATCATTCCAGCTTCATTAATTAGAATTTTCTATATTAAGATATGGGATCCTTGTTGAATCATTATTTCCTTAAATTCTTCATCCTTGAGGACAAGGACGCTTCTAAGTGGGAAGGAATGTTAGATGTTGGTTAATTATATGTTGTATTGTTAATATGTATACATGCATGGCTAGCAAGTGGTAAGTGGAGGGGGTCAGGTAAAGTTGTATATGGAAGTTATAAAAGAGTTATGATCAGAAGTTAGCATTGCTACGTTTTGGGTTAGGGGAGTTGGTTATTGGGAGTTGTCATTAGTTATCCTAAATCATAGGATGTGGGTACGTGGAGAGGTGTGGGTTGTTTGTAATTATTTATTTAAAGAGAGTAAATGGATGAATGAAGTAGCGATTGAAGTCTCTAAATTGTCTCTAAGATAAAGGTAGGCTTCCTCATCCAAGCCAGACAAACGGCTTCGTCAATAAAGCCAAACTTCTCCCCTATTTTCTCTCCTATCTTTTCTATCTTCTTTTTTATTTTCTTTCCCCCCCTATTTTCTCTCATCTCCCTTTTTGCACGTAAACATGTCATTCATATGGGGCACTGGTTCCTCATCGGTTTCGAAATATATTTGATTTGGTTTAATATGGTTTTGGGTTCCTCACCTTGTAAGCTAGATTATGTGGTTGAGTTTTTCCAAGTTTTGTATTAGTGGTAAACTGATGCTCGGCTCAATCCTTGTGCGAAAGGGGCGACTTGGTGCCAGAGTGAAGCCACTAGGAAAGGGCTACCTGCAGCCAGGCAAAAACCTTGGAGAAAAGTGGAGCTGCTTAGAAAGGATTACCTGATCTGGAGTTGGCCGCCGTGAACATCGGGTTTGAAAGTGTGGTGGTTTGTTACGATCCCATATCAGTTATATGGGGTGCTGATCCCACATTGGTTTCAAAGAGATTTGATGTGGGTTGATATGGTCTTGGATTCCCTCACCTTGTAAGCCGGTTTACGAAAAACTCACATCACTCCAAGTTCATATCAGCACAATGGGGAGATGAGAGAAAATAGGGGAAAAAGAAATTAAAAATGAAGATGGAAAAGATAGGAGAGGAAATAAGGGAAAAGTTTGGATTTACTGAGGAAGCTGGTCGTCTGGCTTGGATGAGGAAGCCTACCTTTGTCTTAGAGACAATTAGGGATTTGAATCGCTACTTCATTCATCCATTTACTGCCCTTAACTAAATAATTACAAACAACACACACCACTCCACTAATCCAATAACCTAACAATGCTTACTTTTGATCATAACTCCTTCCATATACAACCTTATGTGACCCCCTCCACTTGCCACTTACCACTAGCTAGGCATTCATGCATACAGATTTAACAATGCAACATATAATTAACTAAACATAACACCAACACATAACAGCCTAGTAACAGGCATTACAAGAGCTTGACTTATCTTCTTTATTTTATTTTATTTTTAAATTTCATCAATTAAGGGAAATCTTTATTAAAATAAGAAAAAGAAGCAGATACAATGACAAGTAACAAAGAGGTAGCGACAACAGTCCACAATCTGACCAACAAGAACAACCACTCCTTGGCAATACCCTATCTCCTGCCAAAACCCCAAGAAACAACCCAACATTGTAGTAACCACGAACACCACAATCAAGATTACTCGCCCTCTCACATCTTTTGTAGATCAACCTACACATACCTTTCTAACACCGCATCCTACCAATTCTCCTAAACTCTTCTTGCAAGTTGTTTTCTTTAGATTTTCTTGTCACCTCATGGTAGATTGTACTTTAATAAATGACTTTTTCTCTTAAGTGGGAACCAACATAAATTTATGAGATTGGGGTTGTCCTTGTGGTTGATGTATGTGTTTTAGTGTGTATGTCATCTTGGATGTGGCTATACCTCATGCACATCTGTGAGGTCATATGCTATTTCTTAATTTTCTAATCAGGAGAAACAATAAATTTTGTGGATCCACCTTTAAGAAAATAATTAGTTTTGAGGCATTATGAACATTAACATGAAGTATCAACTTTAGATCCATCATTGAATCTAAGCATCATCATTGTCATTATCACCCATTATCCAGCTATTTTGGGTTGGTTACACATTCTTGTTTCATCATACCATTCTATCCTTGAAATCATGAATCTGGACTCCTATGAAAATTTTAAACAGTTAGCTAGTCTTAAACAAGCCTTTATCCTATGCAACCCTGCTTCATGGGTTTGGCACCACAATTCAGTAGTAAAAACGCTTGGTAAGCCTGTTTTAGAAAGCATGGTTTAAGATCTCGCTCTTGCCTCCCATCTCGCTAATCCAAAAAAAAAGACATCTCGTTAGATCTCACCGAGATCATGGATTTTTTTGTGGTCAACTCGGTGGTTGGTCTCAGTGGTCATATGGTCTTCGTAATCCTTGGAACTAGGCATTTACCTTATTTTAGGACTTCTAAACACAATGGAAACATCAGTTTTTTAAAATCAAACTTAAAATGGTACTTTGACTTTGTACCCTATGTAAGTAGTGATGCAGCAGCACTCTGATGGATCGACCCAAACCCGCTTCAGAACCCGGACCAAGACCCAAATCCAATTTGGGTTCCAAGTTTAATAGAATATTCTAGGATTTTATTTTTATTTGAGAATGTATGTTTCCTATTTGAGTCCTTATTTGCTTTTAATTATGTTAGCCTAGGTGTAGGAGATTTTATTTCTATCATAGTCTTTGATTTTAAATAGAAGGTTTTAATTTTATTTTATTATAAATTAGACATGTAATTTATGGGAAGATTAGTTGATTAATGAAGAAAAAAATTGATTGGGACAACCCCCCCTGTGTGGCTGTCTTCTCTCCCCCTTCTTTTTCTTCTTCTTCTTCTTCTTCTTCTTCTTCTTCTTTGAGATCTCTTCTTTCCCCCTTCTCTCTCTTATTTCTTCTTTGTCCAGTGAGACAACCCCTTTTTTCTTCTTCCCCTTCCCATCGATCTGCTATTGCCATTCTCTTTTCTATTTTATGTTTCTACTTAACCAATTCTGCTACTCTGTTTTCTGGGCAATATAAACGGCCCTGATATTGATCTCCTTTGATTTCTTGGAGGCCCTCCCTTGGCCCCCCCGCATTATTTCGTATCAGAGCAAATTTCTTGTCAACTTGTTTACTCCAATAGTTGCTTACACCACCCCCTTATCTGAACTGTGGACTCGGTTACTTCGATAGAATGAAGAGATGTTGAAGATGGTTAGAGCTTTTCAAGAAGAAAGGGAAGCATATAGGATACAAAGGGAAGCACAAGCTGTTACCCTCCAGGACATTAACACAAGAGTTGATGCCTTAGAGTCACGTATTCGGAACCCCGGCAGATAGCGAGGTCTCATTACTCATGACATTGTGACGACACCTCGAGAACCTTGCCCCCAATTTAGGGACCAGCACATCAAGGTTTGCTATCGATGTTGAAGATGAATTGGACGATTTGATGAAGGATGCCTCTGAAGAACTGATCAATGGCCCGATCTCATTTGTGAAGACCCACCATCTGATTCCGATCAAAGTCATATCATTTGTTGATGACCATTAGAAGATCGTGACCGTTGATCGCGAGGTGCACTGGATCTTTACCCCATTGGAGACATTGATTGAGGATGCTGATCGAGTGGTGTTGATTCTCTCCTTCTATAGAACTTGTGGACGAGCTTTTCTAAACAACAGGGGAGTTGATATAGCAGTGTTCCTATGGATCGACCCAAACCCTCTCCATAACCCGGACCAAGACCCAGATCCAAGTTGGGTTCCAAGTTACTGATTTGGGTTCAAGATTGTTAGAATATTCTAGGATTTTATTCTATTTGTAATCTTTTATTTTAGGCAGTTCTAGATAAGTAACAAATTCTAGGATTTTATTTTATTTGCAATCTTTTATTTTAGGTAGTTTCTAGATAGGTAACAAGTTTCCAATTTGAGTCATTCTTTGTTTCTATTTCTATTAGTCTAGATTTAGGAGATTTTATTTCTGTTTTAGTCTTTGACTTTAAGTAGGAAGCTTTAATTTTAGATTATTATAAATAAAGCATGTAACCCAAGTGATGGGATTAGTTGATTAATGAAGAAAAAAATTGATTGGGGGAAAAAAATAAAAATAAATAAACAAGTGATTGTGAAACTCCCCCCTGCATGGCTATCTTCTCGCCCCCTTCTTCTTCTTCCCTGCGATCTCTCTACCTCCCCTCTTCTCCTGTCTTTTCTTTCTCTTTCTCTCTTGATTCTCCATCTATTGTTTCTGGACTTCTGCTATTGATATTTACTCACTTGAGAATCCCCTGTTCTGGGCGGTACATCATAGCCCCAAGGAATTGAAGGGATCTTCCCCAATACAAGTCCTCTCAGCTTCAAACTTGGGGGCTAACTTCACCACATCAAAGCGACCCAACTGCAGGATTGGGGAATCGATTCATCTACCCCAATTGATTCCAGCAAGAACTGGCTGCAAAAGTCACCTTACATGGAGTATTTAAGCTCTGAAACTGAGCCCAGTGATAGCCTCAGATCTGGATTCAGTTACAGGTCTGGTCGTGAGGTATTAGTTCACACCAGGGACTGTTTCTGGTTAAGAAAATCCTGCAGTTGGGTCGCTTTAATGTGGTGAAGTTAGCCTCCAAGTTTGAAGCTGAGAGGACTTGTATTGGGGAAGATCCCTTCAATTCCTTGGGGCTGTGATGTATTGCCCAGAACAGGGGATTCTCAGGTGAGTAAATATCAATAGTAGAAGTCCAGAAACAATAGATGGAGAATCAAGAGAGAAAGAGAAAGAGAAAGAAAAGACTAGAGAAGAGGGGAGGTAGAGAGATCGCAGGGTAGGAGAAGAAGGGGGGGGGGAGAAGACAGCCACGGAGGGGGAGTTTCACAATCACTTATTTCTTTTCAATAATGCGGGTGGCCAAGGGGGGGCCCTCCAAGAAATCGAAGGAGATCGATATCAAGGCTGCTTATGTTGCCCAGAAAATAGAGTAGCAGTGTTGGTTTAGTAGAAACAGAAAATAGAAGAGAGAGAATGGCAGTAGCAGATCGATGGGAAGGGGAAGAAGAAAGAAGGGGTTGTCTCACTGGACAAAGAAGAAATAAGAGAGAGAAGGGGGAAAAAGAGATCTCAAAGAAGAAGGGGGGGGGGAAGACAGCCACGCAGGGGGGGTTTCCCAATCAATTCATTCTTCATTAATCAACTAATCCAATAACTTGGGTTACATGCTTTATTTATAATAATCTAAAATTAAAGCTTCCTACTTAAAGTCAAAGACTAAAATAGAAATAAAATCTCCTAAAGCTAGACTAATAGAAATAGAAACAAAGAAGGACTCAAATTGGAAACTTGTTACCTATCTAGAAACTACCTAAAATAAAAGATTGCAAATAAAATAAAATCCTAGATTTTGTTACTTATCTAGAATTGCCTAAAATAAAATATTACAAATAGAATAAAATCCTAGAATATTCTAACAATCTTGAACCCAAATCAGTAACTTCAAACCCAAATTGGATTTGGGTCTTGGTTCGGGTTCTGGAACGGGTTTGGGTCGATCCATCGGAATGCTGCTACATCAACTCCCCTGTTGTTTAGAAAAACTCAACCACGAGTTTTATAGAAGGAGAGAATCAACACCACTCGATTAGCATCCTCGATCAATGGCTCCAATGGGATAAAGATCTAGCGCACCTCACGATCAACGGTCACGATCTTCTGATGGTCGTCAACAAATGATATGACTTTGATCGGACTCGAATGGTGGGTCTTCACAAATGAGATCGGGCCATCGATCAGTTCTTCAGAGGCATCCTTTATCGGATCGTCCAGTTCATCTTCAACACGACAACAAAGCTTGATGTGATGGTCTCTAGATGGGGGCACGGTTCTCGAGACGTCGTCACAATGTTATGAGTAAATTAACCTTGCTGTCTGCTGGGGTTCCGAATACGTGACTTTAGGGCATCAAGTCTTGTGTTAATGTCCTGGAGGGTAATCCTATATGCTTCCCTTTCTTCTTGGAAAACTCTAACCATCTTCAACATCTCTTCATTCTGTCGAAGTAATTGAGTCCACAGTTCAAATGAGGGGGTGGTGTAAGTAACCATTGGAGTAAACAAGTTGACAGGAAATTTGCTCTGATACCAAATAATGCGGAACCGGGGGTTGAGAAAACCCTATTCGGTTTGCTTAATGGCCCACCCAAATAGGAGTACCCAATAATCAAAGGCAATGGCAGCAATGTAAACAAACAGAGGTAATAACAGAGGGGCAAACTTGTGAATAATTAGATTACTATTCAGCTGCTTGGGAGATGGGACCTAAAGGGAATTAATATGTATTGGATGGGGATAAGTTAGGAAACATCATATGAATTTAGGACATGAGAGAATTAAAGACAAAGAGAAGGGCATAACTAGAAGAAGAAGAGGGGGGGGGGTGGGGAGGAAAAAAAATTGATTGGGAAAAAAAAAGTGATTGTGAAACTCCCCCCTGCGTGGCTATCGTCTCCCGCCCTTCTTCTTCTTCTTCTTCTTCTTCTTCCCTGTGATCTCTCTACCTCCCCTCTTCTCCTTTCTTTTCTTTCTCTTTCTCTCTTGATTCTCCATCTGTTATTTCTAGACTTCTGCTATTGATATTTACTCACCTGAGAATCCCCCTGCTCTAGGTGGTAGATCACAACCCCAAGGAATTTGAAGGGATCTTCCCCAATACAAGTCCTCTCGGTTTCAAACTTAGGGGCTAACTTCACCACATTAAAGCGACCCAACTGTAGGATTTTCTTGACCAGAAACAGTCCCTGGTGTGAGCTAATACCCCACGACCAGACCTGCAGCTGAATCCAGATCTGAGGCTATCGCTGGGCTCAATTTCAGAGCTTAAATACTCCATGTAAGGTGACTTTTGCAGCCGGTTCTTGCTGGAATCAATTGGGGTAGATGAATCGATTCCCTAGTTGAATTTTCAGGCACATCCGACCCATATTGTGGGGGTTTCTCTTCACCTGAAGACCCCTTGGACTTCCATCCTGTTCCTCTTGGCTGGAGGTTGAAGACAAATCTTCGTGGGTTGTCAACAAACCCTTTTAATCCCTCTTTTCCCTTAATATCCCTCTCCTTCTCCCATTTTCTTCACTGTCCTACTTTTACATCTGATTTCCAGTTTACCCTTTCTACTAGTGCTTTGTAAACCAGTGCTAATGTCTTGAAGTTCTAACAAATTACAAGTTTGCCACCCTTGTGAACTTCAATTTATTTATAGGAACGCCACTCCCTTCAAGATATCATCATATTTACTGTTTTGCCACCTGATCTTAGACCTAAATTGCTTAAGCTTTTAAGTGGGCCCACACCCATCCTAGTTGGATCCTTTGGGGCCCAACGGCCCCGCATTAAGTAGTCTCCGGCTCTTTGGACTCTAGGCTAGTATGCTCTGTTCCACAATCCACATTCCACAACCAACACATGACACACCATAATTATAAGAATTTAGAAGACATCATAGATAATTACTTAATTGATTAACAAGTAGCATTTATGACTGATGATCATAGTAATATACATTTGAAAATTTGAAATGACATACGATAGAAATGGAGATCCTCAAGCAAAAGTACCAAAATTCTTGCCCCTTAATGTTTTTTCTTCAAAAAAGTAGAGAGAGAGGTGAGATCTGGCGAATTCTGGCGAGATTTTGGCGAGATCTTGTCATTTTTAAACCTCGCTTGTGATCTCATCTCGCTAATCTAAATAAATGAGATCTCAGCGAGATCTCGCCAAGATCTTGAACCATGTTAGAAAGAAATACTGTATAGTTTTAATAGAGATATTCATCACAATTGTTTGTTTTTCAAAGAATTTTTAGCTACTTTAGTTATCCCAAAGTGTTCTAGCAAATCTGAAGAAAAAATTTGCATTAATTATTTGTAAAAAGGCACAATTTCACATGTGAACAGGAATATTCATTCTCAATAATATTTAGACGTGAATTATTCGAGTGGAGAAAATCTATGCTATTACAGTTCTCATCATTTTATGTGTTAGATTCTGTGGCAAAAACTCATTTGTTAGGATGTTTCCAGGATTTACAGAGGCAAGAACAGGATTTAAGGTCCTATTCTGATACAAAATGCTCTGACTTGCAAGCTGAGGTTGGTGAACTGGAGGAAAAGATTTCAAGTAGCAATCAAGGAAAAAATTTGTCCGATGATTTTGACCGTTCTTTACGTGACTCATTGGAGAGGCTGAATTCAGCAAAGTGTGTAAGATTCTATTGCTGCTCTTGTTCATCTCTTCTGAATTTAGAAGAGAATTTGTTTCCATGATACTTACTCATGAGTCATCACATTTATTTTGTTGTTTGTGCTTCAAAATTTCATCAGTACTTTGTGTTAGGATGTGGCGGTGTGTCAGTTCTCACTTGGAGACCATTCTGAATCCACTTTTTATGATAACTAACATTGCTTTCTTCAAAGGCATATAGAAATTTCTTTTCATATGGAATATGCTTCTCCTTTGTGCTCTTTTGCTAATTGTTAGACAGTTCTTTTGTTGCATAAAAACAAAGATGAAAAGAAATGGTGCTTATTATCTCCCCTATCCCCCACGCCACCCTCCAACCCCACACACCCCCCCCAAAAAAAAAAAAAAAAAAAAAAAAGAAAAGAAAAAAAAAAGCGAGGAAAAGGTGTATTATTATTGTTAGATGTGGATATACTCTTCATGGTAATGGTTTTGACAAGCCCTGCTTTTGTAGGTCCCTGAGAGGGGTGGTAATGGTGTGATCATGGGGTCAAAATACCTTGTTGAGTTCACTGTGGGCCCACCCAAATGTGTATTAACCAAAAGCAGAGCAAAAATGGCAGTTCTGGTAAACTTAACAAAGGTTGCAAAGGGGAGTAGCAATCTTGTAATAAACCAGATTTTCCAGGGGTTTACTTGGTAAGTAGAGGAGAGGGGCCATTAAAGCTATTAGGAATTATAGTATAGGGACATATTTGTAATTAGTTTACATAAAGGATAAAGGGAAGTAAGTGATGTAGATCAAGATGTTCCAGCACAAGCATTCATGCCAGAACAAGCCCAAATCCAAGGTATCTCTTGAAATCCTAACCTAAATAGGGTGCCACTAACAATTGTTCTGATCCACATGTGTCTCTTCCCCATCACTCGGTACTAGTTGATGGAATGGAAATTTCCGTATTTATTCTATAAGAAATGCGAAAAAAAGAAAACAAAGAAAAAAAAAAATGTATTCCTCTATCTGTAGAGTACATTGAATGTACAGAAATGGCTATAACAGAGTTTCTTTGTAGTTTAGCATATTTGTTTTTGTGTGTGTTTGGTGGTCCGTAAATAAAGAGCTGCTTGGTCTTGATGGGCCTTTTAAAGCATGGTTGACAGGGAATCCAGTCTAGGAGCATGTAGTTTTCCCTCAACTCCGCTACAGTGTACTCCTCGAGTTGATTTTATTTTCTAATATGTTAAAGAAGTAGCCTAAGGGTTATATGGCCCATAGGCTTAGTATTTGTATGCTTTCTAATGTAATAGGCCTACTTTGACTGGCCATATATGAAGAATAAGTGGCCCATACGAATTTAACTAGTTAGTTGCATACTTGCATCTAGACCTCTAAAGTTATGAAGTTTTGGGGATATCAATAGGTTCTTGGGGATGTCAATAGGTTAGTTTCCTTGTTAGTTGTGAAGAACCTTGAAAATGTAAAGTTCATTAATTGGTCAAAAATCTTGGAGGAAGTCACTGAAAGAGTCTAGAACCCTCCCTCCTGGCCTCTCTATATAAGGAGCTTCCTGTAAGCTAATGGAACAACATAATTTGATTGAAATCTTGGATCTGATTTTTTCCAATGGCTGTGAGAAACCTTGAGGTGAGAGTTGCCTAGGTATGAGTGAGAGACTTTACCATCTGTCCCATATTCTTCCCTTATTCTCCCAATCGATACCCCTGTTTTTATTTACTGTATTGAGATTTTCTTCACAGCTGAGACCCAATTGAATGCTTCTTGTTGCTGCTGGAATTATTGTTGGTTTTTAGAAGATTGCTTGTTACTGCTTCATCATTGCTGGCTGGAGAAGACAAGTATATACCCTGTGGTCTAACATCTCTGGTGTTTCTTGCTGAAACCTTGATGACCTCGAAACTGAAGATCTGTCCATCAACTGGAGTCTATATTTTGACAACTAGGTACATAAGGAACAAACAATGTGTAAACTGGTGTCAGTTTTACTTTTCTCACTTCACTTCAATCCTATCTAGTAAGGATTCTGAATCTGTCGTCAGGACCGAACCAGGATCTTATCAATGAGGGGTAAAGGGGAGGGTATTTTGGGGAATCCAATTTAAAATCATAATATCGTGAAGGGAGGAGAAGAAGTCGTCTTCCACCTCCAACTTCTATACCCAGCAGAAACCAGATTTCTTGCAGGAAGGAGATCTTCCTCTTGAGAGCTCCAATTGACCTGATATTTCAGGCGTAGGATCGCAATTCAAGGTCCTGTTGGTTCCCACTGCCATTGACTTGAAACAGGAACCAAGAGACGAGGGAGGAGGACCTGAAACAAGACCTGGTGGTAATCTGCAGAACCAGTGGTGATCCCTGGTTTGATCTCACTGCAGTGGATTAGTTGGGTGATAAAACTCTGAAGGTTGGGTTGTTTTAATGCAGTGATTCCAGCCGTCAAGTTTGAAGGTGAAAGGGCTTGTGGTGAGGGAGAATGATCTGGTTCTGTTGGGCTGCAACATCCATTAGAAACAGAGGTGGGAAAAGAAACAGAAAAGAAAGAAGAAGGAGAAGAATGAAAGCAAAAGAGATATGACCTGAAGGAGGATCAGATTTGGAGTTGCACAGGGAAGGAAGGAAGAAGAGAGAAAATGTGTGGAAGAAGACAGGAGAAGAGAATAGAAGAGAAGAGAGAAATCAGGTCTGGGATACCAATCCTGTATGCACTGCTCAACAACACCAAAACTCTTAAAAGAACTCATTTTTTACTTAAATTATATTTAATTAATTGCGGCCGGGTGTATTACATATATAAAGATCTTCTAAAATTTCTATGTTGACTCATAAAAATACTCATAATCACACTCATGCACTCTGTATAGCAAATAAACTCAAAATAGAGCTCTATCCAGCTGTTAAGTATTTGAATATAACTCAACAATTAGTTACTAATCCCGTGTACTAACTTTATCCCCACTTTTTGGGGTTATAAATTAGTTCTATAACAATGAAACCCAAAAAGTTAAGAAGGCCCAGCCTATAATATAACTACTCAAAGGTCAATTTCTGCCCATTGGACTTCCACAAGTACCTTATGTGATTTTGATGCTTGTGCATAGCTCTCCATACATGATTGATGTCTAATGCAACTGCATTAATTCCCCATGTGTTGAGAAAACTAGCCCTTGAGTTTTATAGAATGTAAGAATCTTCAATGCATGACCATGATCAATCAATCTCCTTGACTCCATGAGACAAACAGTTAGATCACGATCCAGTGGTGCAAAATCAATGATAGGGAATCTGTTGTTGAAATCGCAATGTGGAAGCACAAATTCTACTGATTCCTGCTTTGAATTCCCACAAGCCCAGCAAAGCCCATGGCCTTGATGGTTTCAGCATGGGGTTTTTTTACCTCCTGCTGGGAGATCATTTAGAATCTTCTTCCTCAATCCCTCCCAAGTCTAGGGGGTCAACCATGCCTAACTCTGCCTCATTCCCAAAAGGAAGGAGCCTCGTCCATGTCTGACTTCAGACCTATATCCTTGTGCGACTTCTTCTACAAATTCATCGCCAAAATCCTAGCCACCCGAATCCAAGGAGTCATTGATTCCCTTGTCACTCCCAATCAATCAACTTTCATAGCTGGTAGAAGCATAGCGAACAACATCATCCTTTGCCATGAAATTGTTTGTAGCTTTGGTAGAAAATCTCACTCCTCTGCTGCCCTCCTCAAAATTGACATCCGTAAAGCCTTTGACTCCATCAAATGGGATTTCATATCCAGAGTCCTGCTACCCATGTCCTTTCCTCCAACCTTTGTTAACTGGATATATGCCTGCCTTTCGTTACCTAATTTCTCTGTCCATGGCAACGGCTCCCCGGCAGGGTTTTCCACCTCTTCTGTTGGTATTAGACAAGGCTACCCCCTCTCCCCTTGCTGTTGAAGTTCTTTCTAGATCCATTCAAACCGATGATCTCATTTCCCCCATCCCTAAATGCTGATCCCTCAAGCTCACCCATCTTGCTTTTGTGGATTATCTCATGATCTTCTCCAAAGCTAACCCTGTTCCAACCATCCTCTCTTGCTATCACTTTTTCGAATCCATTTCTAGTCTCCGCATCAATCTTCTGTAATCCAACATTTTTCTCTCTGGTGTTTCTAATGAGATCGCTTACTAGTTTCTCCCTTTGCTCCTTACCTACAAATATTTGGGCCTCCCCCATATCTCCTTTAGGCTCACTGCCCATCATTGTATCCCCATATTAGACAACATCAATAAGAGGCTCCAGCTCTGGAAAAGAAAGCTCCTCTCCTATGCTGTTCGATTAGAGATTTGGAGCTCATCAGTTTTGTCCTCTAATCTTCCTACATCTACTGCTCTGGCATCTTTGCCCTCCTTAATGCCACCATTAAGGCCATTGAGTCCCCTTTTTGCTTCTTCCTTTGGAGGGGTGAGGATTCCTCTAGATTCCTCCACTCCATCCATTGGTCCTCCGTTTGCCTCCCTAAGGCCGAGGGGGATCTTGGTCTTAGAAAGATAAAAGATGCTAATTCCAGTGGCATCCTAAAGCTCATCTGGAAGATTCCTTCCAAGCATAACAATATCTGGGTCTCTTGAGTCTACTCCTCCCTCCCCTGAAATGAATCCTTTTGGGCGGTTCCTCTGTCCAATGATGCCTCCTGGGTATGGTGTAAAATTCTCTAGGCTAGGCCCCTCTTGCCATGGAGGTCATTCACTGTAAGATTGGTAATGAGTAATCTACTTCTCTTTGGCTAGACAATTGACACTTTAGGGGTGTTCTCTTGCTTTAAGCGGGGCCTAGATCCGTCTACTCCTTTGGCCTTGACAAAGACTCTCCAACCTCTTCCATTATGCCAATGGCGCTTGGCTACCACCCACCTCCCTCACCTCTCTTCTTCCCTTTTGGTCCTCCCTCTCCTCGCTCCCCTTTCCCCTTTCCCTCTTTCTTCTAGGGATGATAAAGTTATCTGGTCTCCTTCCTCCTTTGGAAAATTCTCCTCCTCCTCCACTTGGCATCTTGTCTGTAGCCATAGTATTCCCTACCCTTGGCACAAAATCATCTCGTTTAGATTCCACATCCCTTGCCATAGCTTCACTGTTTGGAGAGCCCTCTCTAACTGTCTCCCTCACCCAAGCCTTCCTTATCCACCGTCATATTCTTGTGTCCCTTGCTTGTTGTCTTTGTTGGAAAGCTTTAGAAGATATAAATCACCTCTTTTTTTACTTCCCCTTTTCTTCCATTGTTTGGAAAAGAGTCCTTGCTCAGTACTGGCCATCCAGGAGATCCCCCCTTACCCTCTCTAGAGAATGGATTTGGATCGACATGACCTTTGCAGGTAAGACCATTTGCGAGACTGCTGGAAAACTTACCTTCTAGTCGGCTATTAACCACATTTGGATGGAGCGAAATCTCTATAGATGGACTTCCAACTCAAGGTCTTTCGATAAGATTTGGAATGCCATCTACTCCGAGGTCTCCTTCAAACTCTCTCTTATGCTTGCCCTCCTAGTTGTGAGGTCCCCCAAGAATAATCTCATTATTTCCTCTTGGGGGAAGGCCCTCTTCCGTCTTGTCTACCTCTTCCCCCTCCCCTTATGGGTCGTA
>NW_024868316.1:259236-265690 GCF_013358625.1 Macadamia integrifolia | reverse complement strand
AAAAAAAAAAAAAAAAAAAAAAAAAAAAAAAAAAAAAAAAAAAAAACGACTTTTTCAATCGAAAGATCAATTAGTTTATGTGGGTGGTTCTTAAATGATAACTAGAGACATTTTGTCGTCCATCGTTGGAAACTTGTATTCTTGCTCTTCCACCCAAATTTATCAAATGAAGATTGCATACGATCGAATGTGATCAGCACTTGGTTCTTAAATTCTTTACATTGTCATTGAATTTCTTCGATATTCTCTTCGACCTTCCACAAGTTCTCTTATACGAGTTGAAGTTGATGGTGGACAGAAAACAAGAGCGTAGGATCCATGGTATTAATGACAAATTATAAATACCCATCATGCATTCTGAAAATCCAGATTATAAATCTTAGGTGCAAACAGGCCCAATGATCAAATCTGTGATCAGTTCTAAGATAAAAGGAAGCAGCTATGTCATTATGGAAAGAAATTGGATCAATGGAAGGGGAGGAAAAAGATATGAGGGAGAAAAAGTTTGATAGAAGAGAGGAGAAGAGAAGAAATTAAGTTTGGGATGCCAATCCCTTGTGCACTGCTCAAAAGCACCAAAACTCTTAAAAAAAAAAAAAAAAACTCATAGTACTCAAATCATCTCTAATTGATGGAGGTGTATTACATATATAAAGAGACCTTCTAAAATTCCTAAATTGACTCATAAAAGGACTTCTAATAACATTCACACACTCAATAAAGTAAATAAACTCAAAAAATAACTTTATCTAGCTGTTAAGTATTATAGTCGAACTCAAACACTAAACTACTAATCTCGTGTATTAACTTTATCCCCACTTTATGAGTTTATAAATTAGGCCCATTACAATTAAACCCATAAAATTAAATGGCCCAACCTATAATATAAGTACCCAAGGTCAATTTCCACAAGCACCTTATGGGCCTTCGAAGCTTGTGCATAGGCCTCCATAAGGGATTAATATCTAATGCAACTGCATCACGTGGACTGGGGTCAGTCTTAACCATCATCATCTTTTGCATGAAGTGGCTGCCCTCGGCCCTCAGACATTCCCCTTCAATATCTTGACATGAATATTCATGCTGCTGTCATTCTGTGGGGTTAGTGTTTGGGTCTAGTAGTTGTTTACATGTATTGCATGATATGCTAATCTTATGTATTAATGTGATATATTTTTTTTTCTTTTTTCTGTGTGTGTGTGTGGCTTCTGTAATGTACGACTTAGGATTTGATTACAATTGTTTCGAGTTATTTTTCTCCATTGGATGGTAATGTTTCTAGGAAGCTGTTAGATGATTTATTGTCATGAACGCCCATCAATAGATAAAATCTTGTACTCTTGTCTGTGGACATTTGGGAACTTGCTGCTCAACCAAGGGCTAATCTGCTGCTAAAGAGGAGGATTGATTGATGTGATTTTTTTTTTTGTGTGTGTGTGTGTGTGTGGCTTCTGTAATGTACGACTTAGGATTTGATTAAAGTTGTTCGAGTCATATTTCTCCATTGGATGGTAATGTTTCTATGAAGCTGTTAGATGGTTTATTGTCATGAACGTCCATCAATATATAAAATCTTCTACTCTTGTCTGTGGATATTTAGGAACTTGCGGCTCAACTAAGGGCTAATCTGCTGCTAAAGAGGAGGATTGAAGATGTACCATCCCAAGCAGAGCTAATCCAGTATGACTTATTCTTTGTGATACCTAACAATTGTCATAAACATTTTCTTTTCCATTTTTTCCAGTCTTTGCAGGAAATTTTCACCATTGATGCATACTAGTTTGATGAAATAATGTTTCCTCATCTTTTTCACTGTGTAAAAGTGGATGAAAATTTTGGTAAAGTTGCACTATCTTAGGATGGTTTTGGATGGGGAGGGTTTTCACAATTCCTGGGAATGCAAACATTGTAAGATAAATCCGAAGTTTAGCCAATTTTTAGTTGATATTTCATGCTTGCTGATGGAGTTATTGTTGATATTGCAGAATATTTCATTAGTATTGATATTTTGATGGGGTCTTCCATGGTCATCCCAAACCTACCAAAACCGTTTCTGTAGCCATAATTGTTTTTCCTGATTCAGAGTGAAAATTCAGTGATCACTCCAGTTTTATGCATCTACAATTGAAAAATAATGTGTTGAAAGAAGGCTAAAATTGTAGCTACACTCTAAGATCTCTCCATTACATAAAGTTTGTTTTTATTTTACTAGGCAAATTTGCATACTTTTTATTCAGTTGATACATAGTACTAATCTCATTTCCGTAACATGACCACCTTGATACAATATTGTAATTTTTTTATTCCAGTGAAAAATATTGTAACTAGTTGGTGAAGTATTACTATGATTCGCTTGCTGAGAAGAAAATGACAACCTTAAGCCAACTGTGATCTCCTTCTGTTATTGAGTAACCATGATGCAAGAGTTTGATCATGTTATCTGCTTGTATGAATGACTTTTTCATGTTTTAAGAAGGGGGTGTATCAATTTGGTTGGTGGTATGGTACTATGACGTGACTGGCTTGATCATGTTATATATGGTGGTGGTGGGTCTGATCCCCCCCCTCCATGAAAGTACAATTCTTTTACTCGTTTTGTTTTGATTGCTTGGTTATGATTCAGTCTCGGAACAATTTTATTGGTGTGTTCAATTTGTCCCACCACCATCAAGGTGCCAAATGTAGCTATTTTCCCAATTCTCCATTTTTCTATGAATTTGGTTCGATGCTGAATGTTGGATGACAAAAACTACCACAATAAATTAAGTATAGCTGAGAAAGATTGTTGAAGTGTTTGCATGGCAAAAGCAGAGAAGATAAACAAGAAATGAACATATTCGAGGTAATTTAGGAGTGGCTCCACTAGGTATAAGTGGAGGGGAAGTTATCTGAAGTGGTTTGGACATGTTTGATGAAGACCATTGAATGCACCATTAAGGAGTGATATGGTGCAGATTATAAAGGAATTAAAGAAACAGGAGGTATGCCAAAAATCACTGATGCAGGAGTAGTTCTTTGGACTGGGCCGAACCTGTTTGAGAGTTCCCCGACCAAAACAGGGGCTCGAATTGGGATTGGGGTCTAGTAGGATATTAGTAGTTTATTTACTTATTTGGATTTATCTTATAATCTTTTACTTGGGTTCCATTTTTAGTTTTGGGTTTTGATTCCATTATAGCTATAGATTTAATTGGGTTGGATCATTGGATGATTAGAGATATTTATGTAATATGTTTTCCTCTTATCCTTATGTTTTTATAGTCGTCGTTACCAAGTAGGAGATAGAGTTTTAGTTGCCTTCAAACTTGTTTTCAGTTTTGGATTCCAATTAGGAGACATTATTTTCTTTATAAACTGGCATGTAACCTACAGTTGAGCATTGGGGATTGAATGAAAGTTTTACTGTGTTGCTGCAAAGAGCCATGTGTGCTAGATCTTCAAATTCCTCTTCTCTGTTGCTCCTCCTTTTTCCAGGTTAATCCCTCCTTTACTCTCTCTTCTTAATCACTATATCGACATGAGTCAAGAGGAAGATCTTGTGGCACTTCACCTGATCGTATGAAAGTGGCATGCATCCTGGCTTCCGTGACTCTTTCATGGAATTCCAACAATTTCTCCTGCTCCTCAGAAGCCCACAGGGACAGAGTTGATGCTCCCACATCCATAGAATGAGTAGTTGGATTTCTCTGAACCTGTTTATCTTGGTTGCTACTGTTACCCATCTGTTACCTATGACATCAAAGAGAGGAGATTGATTTCATTCAGCTCCGTACCTTCCACTCTGAAATTTTATATGCTGAAACCCACCCTTAGTGCGATTTAATCTCCAAAACCTCTTCCCCTTTAAACCCTCCTACTGTGGAATACTTGCCTGATATTAAATCTGGAGCAGCAACCTCCGCCTGGGTTGGTTGCAGGAATTTTTTTTTTCTGGTTTATCTTCAGGCCTGGTTCTGGGTGCATCCAAGAGAGTGGAGTGTTGAGACCTTAACCCCAATCTGTTACTGGTTATCACCCTTGGATAAAGCACTGTTGTGATCACAAGCAGTGAAGCTTCCGCTGGTTTCTGTTGCTTAGGTCGTAAGGTGGAAGAAGAAGAACTCTTCCTCTTATTGCTATGAAAGCCTTATCTTATGTTAGTTACAATTAATCCCCTTTAGTCTTAAGTTTGTTTTTGGTTATTCCCCTTCTGTAAGTTGACTCTCAGGATTACCCTCCCTCTTTAAAATTAATTCCTGGCATGATTCCAATTCTGATGTCTTACTTTCAAGGGATTTATTCGTCTTCGGAAGTATGATATTGCCACTCCTTATAAACCTAGGAATGTTTACTGTTTACCACTGTACTTTTAAATTGAGTTTCCTAATATTCTATTGGGCCCACACCACAGTGAACCCAAATATGGTTTCCGAACGCTGGGATCACATCAGTCACCTTTGTAGAATTAGTGGAAAAAAGCCATTGATGCCTTAGATAGAGTTGGAAGGAAAAACATGATGTGTGTGGCTGTGTGCTGACCCGATTTAGTTGGGAGAAGGATTTGTTGAGTTGAGTTGTGTTGTGTTGTATTAATTTGTTTTGATGGGTCTCTGCTTGTCTCCCACTCCTTTAGTCATGGCTTTTTCAAGGAAATATTTAGTCTCCTGGTTTGGAGGAAAATCATACTTGGTTAGTCAATTGTAACATAACCAGTCTAAACTTCTTGATTTTGTCCCCTTTCAATGCCTCAAAGAAGCTTTTACTTAGTTCCTTTCATGCTTTCCACATGTTTGTTTCTTTATCGAGTTAATATGATTTCAGTTTATGAAGATTCTGAGCTTACCAATTTCCAGATATTTAATCACTTATTTGGTTAGTGTTAGTTTGCATTCATATTTACCATTACTTCTACTGTTTGTTCAGGTATGAACACAGATTTTCAGAACTATATGTTCAAATACAGGTACAAGAGTGCTTTATATGTTCAGAGAATTTCAACCACTCTCTTACTATTTCAATCCTATTACCAAATAACCAAGTATCAGTGATGTACTAGTTTCCATCAATCTACAGGATAAGCTTCGACAAACTCGTAAATTCTATGCCACTTATAATGCTCTTCTGGAGATAAAGGAACTAATGCTGAAGGAGACATCCTTATTAAATTCAATGAGCTCTCAGGTTAGTGGAGATATATTTATTCTGTCTTCTTCCCCATTGATTTTGAAGGACAGTGTTCCTTTTCTGCTTTCTGTATGTAATCTTACTCCTAATTCCATGAACATCATGCATGTTTTTTTGCTTATAGCTGCAATTTTGTCAAAGAAGCTGGCAAGCTTTTGCGTTATGCCCCCTCCCCCCTTTTGTCTATGTTCTTTGTTGATCAAAAGTACCCTTCCCTAATGGCAGATTATGATTTTAATCGGAGTTTCTCTCTCAGGAGGGTAGATATAATTTACAAATCCAGATGATAAATTAGGAACCAGGGTACCAGTCATTTAACAAACTCCCCAAGTGAATATATATATATATATGTGTGTGTGTGTGTGTGTTTGCAACCAAGTATGTTACAAATAGGGTTTCAAACAGAATTTGTAACCTCACTTTGTCTACCCTTTAGTATAATTTGTTTTTACTTGAATTGAGGAGTATATGAGGTAATTTTACAATAACACATTGGATTTAATTTTGTTACCTTTTCTTTTCCTCGCCTTAGCCGATTCCATTGCCGACTTATCTCTTTGATATAGATAAGTCACTTAATGGGCTTGTTTTATTGCAATAAGCCTTGGGTTGGATTATGTATGTGTTGGGTCTTTGATCCCATGGGTTTTCTTTGTAATGTGCCACTTTAATAGGCCTAAAATATGGGTAGAAAGTAGGAAAACGGGATTTAATTCATTAGCTTAGTTGGAGTCCTGTTTTGAGTCTATTTCCTTTGTATTTCAGTTGGAGTCAGTTTAGGTTTCCCTATTAGTGAATAACTAGTTGGTTACCTACTCCATGTTGGAGTTCTAGTCCTACTACATGTTGGAGTTTTAGTCTAGTCCTATTTGGAGTCCAACTCCTATAATATAAGGTCTTATCCTACATGGAGTCTAACTCCTAGTTAGGTTATTACTGCTAGTCTGCCCTTTTTATATAGAGGAGCTAATGTAAACTAATTTCATAGATTTGAAGAATGATGAAGTGAGTTAATGTTTGAGAGCCTTAGAGCTGTGTGTGATTCTCCCCCCTTTATGCAATTTCTCCCTCCCTGGTTGGATTTGTGTAATGTCTGATTGTGTGATTCCGTTCTTTTCCCCTTCTATTCTGATTTTTTCCCTTCTTCCCAAAGGCCCTCCATCAATTTGGTATCAGAGCCGAAGGATCCCTTGCTCTACTGAAACCCAACTCCCTTCACCTCCCACAGTAGCCCTTCCACCTCTCGCACAACTCCCTTTCTCTCCCTATTCCCTTTCCCATTCCCTTAGAT